>NW_006438073.1:5912347-5966186 GCF_000325575.1 Pteropus alecto
GTTTGTTTCTTCCACGGTCAGCCTCCATCCGACAGTCCAGATCCACACAGCCCAGCCGGTGAGCACGTGACCGCTTGCTAGGTCATCGCATCCTGCCTTCTCCTTTGTGAAATACGAATCGCAACAAAGTAAACGCTATGTTTTCCTGCGTAGAGAAACACTTCCTGGCGTGGAGAAGACTGAGTCTGTATCCTTAGAGCCCTTGCCTTGACCGCCTGCGTCTGTCTGCCAGGGGCTGCGGGGCCCTCACGCCCTCGCAGGAGTGCTGAGACCTAACACCTGATTTCAGTGTCATCTGCCTGGCACTGATACGTCCCGAAGAACGACTCAGAAAAGTAGCACATAATCGCAACCTCAAATGAAAACTTGATAGTATTTTCTAATCATAACAATTCATAGGCCAGCCCGTTTCAGAATGTAACAGGTCATGAATACAGTATCATCACACTCACGTTTATACATATTATGACCCCTCCTGTTCTTTCCTTCTATCCAGAGCAAAAGCCTAATGACTAAATATCCATTTTTAAAAGGTTTTTGGGTAAATTGTTAACTGTCCATGATTTCGTGTAACTGGGTTTCACTATGTGAACACCGTACATTTGAGAGCACAGGAAATCTGTGGTCAACTTAGCGATTCCTAGCATGTAATTAGCCATAACACCTTTCAGCTGTATTTCTGCCTTTGTGAATGGGAGCCTAGACTTCAGTATGTTTAATGGCTCTCCATGCAACGCCTTTGGGTGGAGTAAAGAGTGTAGGTGCCACGGTACGTGATATCTGTCCTTTCTCATTCCTTCCCTCCTCATTCTTCCCATGTATTTATGTCCCACTTTTCTATATAGTTCAAACTGTAAACGCCTGGAGGAGAAACCAGGTGCCAATTATAATGCTCTTATAAACCTTGACACCTTGTTAACACCGAATAAAAATTAAAAAGCATAAATCGCAGAAAAAATTATTAGCGAGCTTTCTTATTATCGATCTGATCTTCCAGTGAATTCCCATGACCTTCAAAATAAATTTCAAACGCTGTGGATTAGTACCGAACAACCCCAGAGACCGTGACCAAGGTTTTCCAATCTTCCTTCAGACCCCTTCCTGACGCACGCGGGACTCCGGTTCAGTTGGAACTGTATTCTCTGACCTCAAGTCTTTGCTGGTTCTGTCCCTGGGACCTGAAGGATACTTAATCTAGATGCTCTGTCGAAAGCAAAGCACGCCATCCCTTCCATGAAGATTTCTCAGGCCCCCTGGTGGGCCCGCACACATCACTCCCACAGCCAGAAATGCACTTGATCTTGAAAGTACAGCTCTTTGTGACTCATCTTATTTCCTCAAAGACAAAGTAAACTCACTGAAGACAGAGGAGGTTTCTTACAGATCCCTCCATGCCATGTACTATACAGAGGCTGAAAAAATGTTATGAGCCTCTGAGACCGAATGAGAAGTAATGTTTGGGCAGTAGAAATGAAATAAACAATACTATCTTTTAAAGAATAAAACAAAGAATAAAATAAAATAAGATTTATATATATATATATTTGAGATATATATCTCTCTCAAATATATATATCTCTCAAATATATTGTAGACATGTTTTCCCAGCTTTTGAATCTTTGAATCTGATGACAGATTGTAGAACTTCAGAAAGCTCTTCGTGTCTGCTCTCGACTGGAGACCTTCGCTCAGTCATACCGTACCCCACTTTAATCATGAATTGAAGGATGTCAAAGGCAAAAGTCATAAAGAAATTGTTTCATAAAGTACTTTCCTTAGGCCCCTCTCTACCTCTTTGGTTTCATTTTTTTTTCTTTTTATTTCATATCTCCAATCCGCAGACAGTGAATATTATTTCCTTCCTTCTTCAACCTTTAGAAAATTTTTCCTCTAATTCCCACTTGTACCATTCAACTTCCAGCCCCTAAACCAGCCTTCTGGTCCCTTACATTCATCTTATTCTTTAAGTTGCAATGCTTTTCTGAGAATTATGCTGACGCTTTAATGAAGGAGACAGGAACCCAACTAGAAATGGTACACACGCCATCAGTGGTGCTCAGTGAGCGTCTGACCATTTCCCACCCCACGCTCCGGGACCGGGACCTGCCCTGTGTTCACCTGTTACGGGCAGGTTTCCCCGTGGGTTACTCTGGAAGGAGCGACAGCGTTAGGATTTTGTCTTTCCCCCAAGGATAGCACATGACGGGGACAGGAAGGAAAACAGCAAAAAGATGTGGCCCCCAAACACACGTAAGAACCTATGTGCTCAGGCGTACGTGTTCTTAGTAGTGGGTTTCGGCAAAAAGCGTTACTCAGCGCTGTGAATTCATGCAAGACTTTTAAAATAAGAAAACCATAATCTTTTTAAAACGTAAACTTCATTCATTCAAATTTGCTGCCAGCCAATAAACAAACAAACAAACAAACAAACAAATAAATAAATAAATAAGTGCTTGAACTCTAAAGTCAAGGGGCCCCGCTCCTTGATGGGCATATTTCAGAGTCATTATAGAGGAAGAATCTGGAAGCTGTTCGGAGCTCAAGGACCCGGATTCATACCTAACCTAATTAATCCATGAATGAATGAATGAATGAATGAATGAATAAATAAATAATAAATAAGTTTCTGGCCCCGTGCTTTCCTTCTCTGTGTCCACACTGGGTGCAGATGAAGCCAGGCCCCACTCCAGGGGGGCAGATGCAGCAGCAGGCAAGCTGGGCACGTCTACACGCGGAGGATTTACATTTCTGCAGGTGACGCGGGCAGTAGAGAAGCGAATGCAGAATCCATCACTTGGCTGTTCTTACCGACTCATGGATGCCACCTGGGCTCGGAGGGGCTGTGGGCCAAGTTCCGAAGCAAACACTTGCAAGCTGACAGTGGCACAAAGCTCAACAGGAGACACAGAAGTTTCAACTTCCGCTTCCAAGAAAACAGTTCTACGTGTGACAGCTAACTAACTCGTCTGGAGATTCATCTGTGGAGCGGTGCAGGGTCACCGAGGGACAGAGGACGCTTATTGCCTTCCGACTTCATTTCTTTCAGTGCAAAGACTATGAGGATAATCCGTTCTCGGTCACAGAAAAATTGAATAGCGTGCTCCCCGATTTCTTCTATTTAATTTATACCCTCCTGGAAGTCCCCACGGTGCTCTCACTGTGTGTTCGGGTTTTGCCTCGATGTTTGTTTGCATCGGAGAGAGAATTAAATTGTCCAGACCCCTGTTCCCTCAAGGCTGACCCAAAAGTTATTGTTTTTATATCGGTTTTAATCAAGCCTTTCTGAAATGTTCCGCGTGTCAGCCCTGTCCACTGTGATTAACCTTAACACACACGCTGTTGCCTTAGTGTAGCCATTCTAAGTTATATAATAATTCTGCAGGAAAAGTTCACATTTATGAATTTCTAGACTGTTCTGCATCCCGTGGGGACTGTCTAAACCTTTTTAAATAAAAGCTGTTATGTACTGTGCTGAGAAATCCGTGGGTCACTGGGCCCTCCTTGCTCAGCGCCCTGGGGTGTGCCGGGCGCCCTTGGTGAATGCGTCTCTGGGGTGCGCCTGCGCGCTGTCTCCTTAAACATGAATCGTTTTTACGTCCAGCTTAACCTTCATCAGAATTGTTGTTGTTTTTTTTAATGTTAAATAATTCCGAAAAGAAATAAGACATTTAGCTTAGAGTCAAATTCTGTAGAACAATAAATTTTGCATCTGGAGGACTGGTGAAGAACGTGGGCGCGTGATTAGACTGTGAGGTGCACCCTCCAGGCGAAGTCACCTGTGGAAACGCCCCTCGGTGTCCTGGTGGGATCCCACGCAGCTGCCGCCAGCCTTTCTACTTCCCAGGGAGGGCTTCCTGGCGGTGGCAGCTGCTCTGGGCCCTCCGTACGCTCCCGTCATTAAGAGAGCTTTGGTGTGTGGTGGAAGGTACAGGGCATCTGCAGCCGGGCAGACCTGACTTTGAATCTGAACTCCAATGTCAAGGGGCCCTGCTCCTTGATGGGCATATTCCAGAGTCATTATAGAGGAAGAACCTGGAAGCTGCTCGAAGCTCAAGGACCCGGATCCATACCTAACGGGCTTTGCCGTTAACATCCTTAGCTAGGGACCTTGCGAACCTGTAGTTTAATCCACGAATCAGAGACCGGGCAGACCTGACTTTGAATCTGAACTCTAATGTGAAGGGGCCCCGCTCCTTGATGGGCATATTCCAGAGTCGTTATAGAGGAAGAACCTGGAAGCTGCTCGAAGCTCAAGGACCCGGATCCATACCTAACGGGCTTTGCCGTTAACATCCTTAGCTAGGGACCTTGCGAACCTGTAGTTTAATCCACGAATCAGATCCTTCGTCACCTTCAGTGCTAAGTTCTCCCACTGGCTCTCAGGGACCCGAGCCCAGCCGCCCATGCCAGGCCTCAAGGCAGGACACGCCTAACCCGTAACAGTCTTTCTAACACTTCTGAAATTGAGGATCAAGAAAGGCTGAGCCCCAAAGCGACAACAACAGATATATCTCAAAAGGAGAATCCACTCGACGTGAGAAACGGGACTTTTCGTGTCTGTATTTTTGAGCCCTGTAGGTGCAGGTAGCCAGAAGCCTGTACTTAAAATAGTTCCAGCTACATCACTGCGGTTAACACACGGCTACTATGTATTAAGCAAACCCGAGAGGTGAAAATTTGAATATGCAGAACAGATAGGAAGGACTGAGAGTAAGTACTTAGTCTGCAAAACCCTGGACCATGATATTCTTTAAAAGATGAAGTCTAGTACATTTAAATTATAAATCGATTATTAAAATCTGATTTCGAAGCCCATTTTCAAAACACAAATACCGTAAAATGCAACGTCCAGTTCCAGAGTTGATTCTTGTGCTTTCTGTACCTATGTCCCGTAAAGTCGCCATGAACACTGAATGAGCAAACGCTGAAGCATTGCTCCCCCAGGAAATACAGGGTGAGTTGCTTACGAGCCCCCGGATACTATAGTTTCATCAACTGATCAGTCCATAACCTGGTTTCATGTGTGTTTCTGTTTAAAGACAGCCCGATTTAGTGCACACTGTTGATCTATTAACAGTGAACTCATGGCCGGCGACACCCTAACTCAAGCCTAACGAAGCTTCTCTGACACACACTTCTTCTCTGCGAGGCACATGGCAGCCTTCTCGTGCTGAGGACCACCAGACGGAGTTTCAGCCCTGCACTTGGGGGCATTTCAAACAGAGAAAGCGCCGGAAAAGGCAAAATACGTGAAAGATGCGGCGCTAACTAAGCTGTGAGGATGACACCTTTTTACAGCACGAGGGCTGAACGCAAGAAGTCATTGTCCTAAGAAGTGGGAACGTGCAGGTTTGGGCACTCGAATTTTTGCAAATCTGCCCATATCCGAGAATGCCACAGAAGCGCCCATAGTATAGATTTTAGGTTTCCAAATAAGTTTTAATGAGTGGATGAATTTGCAAATACAGAACCTATGAATAACAAGGTTTGATTGCAATTATACTTGAATACAAGACTTTTGCAGTTTGCCAATTTATAGATTATCCTACATTTGTGCTAAATTTTCATTCTGTCTCTCCGATGTCCTATATTTTGTCTCTCTCCATATCAACAGATAGCATCCTACAAAAGAAATGGGAAATGAAGATGCAGGAGAAACTTGGCTATCAGTGGGTTTTTGCAAGGCGAGCATGAAGCCAGATTTGCTTCTGACATACCCTGGGTACTCCAGTTGTGGGGCATGACTCAAGATGGAAATATTTGCTCTAAGGTAAAAAAAAAAAAACAGGAGAAACTTGGCTATCGGTGGGTTTTTGCAAGGCTAGCATGAAGCCAGATTTGCTTCTGACATACCCTCGGTACTCCAGTTGTGGGGCATGACTCAAGACGGAAATATTTGCTCTAAGGTAACAAAAAAAGAAAGAGAGAGAGAGAGAGAGAGAGAGAAGACAAACTTGATTCTTAAAATGAACACCAAGAAGGAGAAAACATAATACAAACGCAATTTCCTTTGATAGACTTAAAAAAAAAACCACCCAAAATAACAAAATTAAACCAGCCCTCATATGAGTATTGTGCAGATAATGACCTTCTGTTGCTAAAATCAGCACACCGTCCTCTCTTTAGTCCCCAAACTTGAATGGGATCAAAGAAGAGCCCAAAACAGAAGTAGGCAGTGGTTTCAAATATGTTTTGCAAGTTTTGACATTCTAGTCTTCATGGAGACCTTTGTAAGAATATGGTTTTAGAAGCAGAAGCTTTCATCTCAAAGACTAGAGGATGAGAAAAAGATGAGAAGCCTCTGTGAGAAAAAGTGGGTACATATCACTACATATTTTAAAGTGAAATTGGCTTTAGTAATCCTGGTCATTTTTTGTCCTTAGTTTTAAAGACATTTCTCATTTCAAAAAATATGGGGGTTTTTTTTGATGATAAAAAAATAAATGCTATATCTTAGAACTTGAAAATCACATAAATACATGAAGAAGATGATTTAAAGAACCTATAAAACACAGAAGGAAAATCAGTCCCAAAGAGTTTTGAAAACCAATTATGTACAATGTCATTTTAAATGTGTCTTTCACAGAACAGTACCAACACAGATATTTTTTGAAGAGAGAGATTTCTTTTTCTCTTCTTAGGTATCTAAAAATATCATGGCTTATTTTTTCTACAGGGGAGTAGGTGTTTTATCTTACTAGGTTTCATTTCGAGGAGGAATATATATAACTTATTATATATATGTTATAATATATATAATAAGTGAGTTTAATACAGGCTGACAGGATAATAAAATTGGCAAGTTTGGGACACCTTTTTGTAGTCAAATTCTTGAAAAAAGATACTCAAAATTATCTGTCTCTGCTAGAAGATACATCTAATTTTGACAAGCAATTGGAATTTTGGAGGTTATAGCTCTAAGGTTCAAAATAATCTTAAAATGAGTAATAGAAACCCATTTATTTCTGATATTGGAAAAAGCACATGCCTTTTAAAATTAATAAGAATTATGAACATCTCGAGCTTTCCCAAATGTAATCATCACTAGACTACTGATGATAAGTTTTCTATCTCACACTTAATTTTTTGGAAATTCTTCCTATAATTACTTCTTATAATTGGTGCACAGCTATTAGATGATGGACGGCCAATTTCCAAAGTTTCAATAGATAAATATTAGCCGAATGTACTCAGTCAATGCATAGAAGCAGCTCTAAGCCCTTTTCCTTCAAGGGAAAATATTTACCATATATCACAGTTAGATTAGCCACAGGCACTAAGTAACTGACGGAGGAGCCTAGAAATCTTTGTAAATGTCCTTGCACTTCAGTGAAGGACATCCTCAAAAGCAAGAAAGGAAAAAGAAGAAAAAGAAAGAAAAGAAGAAAGAAAAACCCCCAAACCAACAGTGTTCCTTTGAGCGACTGTAAAACGCAGTACCTAGAATCAGAGCCTGGTCCACCCAGCACTCCTCAAGACAAAGAAAATGTCTTTGCATTTAAAGATAATAGGCTGCAATAAAAATTACAGAGGACTTTTAATAATTCTTAATTTACCAGGTTGTTTACCCCCTATACACACACACACACACACACACACATATATGTGTGTGTGTATATATATATATAGTTTATAATACTGGATCAGACTGTTAGTTAAAAAAAACCAACCAACCAACCAAAAAACTGCCGTGGACTGTGGATTATGAAGTAACCAGGGTCACAGGGGACCAACTGTATCATGAATTTGCTTCAGAAAAATAAAAACAGCAAAGTACTAATGAGATGTGTTTCACGTGCTTCTGCCCTTTTTATTTTTAATTGGGTAAAATATACATGGCATAGATGCCCTTTATGATTTGAAAAGTAATTAGGTATATAGTGTACAATTCTTCACTACCGTGAACCAATTTTGCTCTCTATTTGAGTAAAGTCACTCTGATTTTGGGGGGGAGGGGAGGGAGGGGATTTTTAACTGTAGAAAAGGATGGTATTTTTCCTTATTTAAGTAAGAACTTCCTGACGATCATGCCGTGTCCACCACATGCCGATGTGCAGTTTTGTCTCTGAACGTGAGGAACGAGGAACTTTCCAGTCCTCTGTATGGACTCCCACAGCCCGCCCTTGCTGGAATCAGTGGTTACGCTCCACTCTCTCCCAGGTGCACCATCTGGGTGCGGGATCCTATTTCCCAGTATGAGGAAAAGAGATACAGACGTCAGTGCAGCCTGAGGAGACTTGCTGCGAGCACGTTGGCTGCTTTAGGAAATGGGGCCCGAGCACTGGAAGGCACTGCACACTCAGGGGCCTGCCACGCGCATCAGAGTCTCCTGGAGCTCTCGCTCAGCACAGGGGCCCGGGCCCCACCTGTCATTTCGTGTCAACAGGCCTTGGGCGAGAGAGCAGGCTCAGCGCCCTTTCAAAACCTCCCCAGGTGATGTCGATGTGCGGTGAAGTCTGAGAACCCCTGGTCAAGTCGGAGGCCAGAGAGTCACGGGTTGGCCAAGGTGGCCTCGCCCCAGCCCTAGGACAGTGGGATGGGCCTGCCCTGCCTAATGCCCACCTCAGCCTTCCTTGGTTGGTTCCCCAACCAAGGAAACGACCCCAAACACCTGCAGGCAGGGAGGCTTCTCTGCCACCACACATGCGGGACTGAGAACGCAGCCCTCACTTCGCTTTGATCTGATGAGGGCCAGTCCCGGGGTAAACGGGATTTTCCTCTACTGTCCACATCCCTGGCTCTTGGGCCACGTTTCGGTGTGCCCGGGAACCGCCCGGGAACCGCCCGCTTAGGCACAATGGGCTCTCCCCAATTCAAATGCGCCAGGATGACACCGTGGGAATGGACGAAGTCCCCCTGGTAACCTCACCCAAAAGCACGGCGTTTGGAGGCTTAACCCCACGAGATGGGACATTTTGACTATTTCGAAGGAATTTAAAGAGCAAGTGAGAGTGGGGACGGACATCCTTTTCAGAGCTGGCTCTTCTGTAATTCCAAGAGCTCTCCGTAGAGCTGGGCGCTAGAGGAAAGATGGGGGGCAAGAGAGAACTAAACCGGGGTCAGCCTCAGGGAAAGAAAGCTAGAGATGGCGCAGTGCGCTCGAGGGAACGGGAGAGCGACCCGGAATACAGTTTCTAGATGTTCTCTGCTTCCGTGAAAGGTAAAAAAGGTAAAGAATGGGCTTAAAGCACAGCGTGGAAAGTCTCCAGGACGTAGCCTATGAGAAACGCCTTTCCGATTTCATAACTGCATGGCTATCGGATAGAAGTTGCAGAAATCCCACTGATAGACGTGTTTAAAACGGGAATACCTTCACGCCTGCATAGAGCACCTGAGAGCATTGCGTATACCCCTCACTCCCACCCCCACCCGTGAGGAGAGAGATGGCACTGTGTGGTTTCGGGCCAGAGCAGGAAAGGAGACCGCTGGGGTCAGATGACGATCGGTAGATAAAAAGACTTTGGAAAAAGGAAAGCATTCCATCATTTAAACCTATCATTTTTTTTTCCCCCCAAAGTGAAGATATCCCATCATCCTTCAAGGCCCTTGGTTCTAATAAATGTCACGCTGGAAGTTGACATTCTATTTTTCATGGCCGAAAAGTATTTCGGGAGGATATTTGAAAGTTCCCATGCCATGGAACCAAAGTCTTTGATGATAAAGGCTAGAAGCCTGTTTCGCACCATGCGATTTCCTTACCAGCCCCAACACAGCGTAAGAGCAGACTGGACTGCTAAGGTTTTCCCCTCAGGTTTCAGTGTCCGTATGTCCAGTTTAAGAGGACATTTGCATCTAAGGGTATCCCCGCCCTCCTGCGCCAAGCTTTAGAGGCTCTCTGGTCATGACAGGGACTTAGTGGGCGATCGGGAGGCTGTCGCTGGCTTCTCTACTTACGTCATGGTTTGCACTGCACTGTGCACGTGTGTGTGCGTCTCTTCCCTAGTCAGCGCATTTTAAAGTATGTGGCTATACTTCCGTATGAACATGTTATTTAAGTTTTGCCATTACTTCAGAAGCATAGAATGCAGATTTAAATTTGTGTGTCAGATTTAGCTAATGAACGCTATGTAGGCAAATGCTCTACATTTTGTGATTTTGTTATACAAAGACAATATTGACATGTTCAGTTGGTCGCCATACTAAGCATCGTTTGCCGATGTGCTCATCTTTTGTGGACAGAACTGTGCAGTGGACTCAGTGACCGAGTGAGCACGCGTGCCTCACCTTCTCTCACTGGAATGGCGAGCGCCTGAGTCACAGGTGCCAAGCTGATATTCACGGGCACGCGTGCAGCGTCCCTGCTGCCAGTACGAAGTTGGATCTGGCAGCATTTCGGGATCACCTAAACCAGCGGTCCCCAACCTTTGTGACACCAGGGACCAGTGCTCCTGTGAGAATCTAATGCCTGATGATCTGAGGCGGAGCTGAGGCGGTGATGCTGGCGCTGGGGAGTGGTTGTGCATACAGATGAAGCTTCGCTAGCTCGCCTGCCACTCACCTCCTGCTGTGCGGCCCTGTTCCAAACAGGCCACCGACCAGTACCGGGTGTTGGGGACCTAAACTGCACAAAACTTTAAGGGATCCTGTACTCTTTCTTTAAGCTCGCTTGCCACTCACCTCCTGCTGTGCGGCCCTGTTCCAAACAGGCCACCGACCAGTACCAGGGGTTGGGGACCTAAACTACACAAAACTTTAAGGGATCCTGTACTCTTTCTTTATGTGGCTCAGTATCAAATAGCCTGCTGGTTCCTAAGCATCAAAGACTGAGTGAATCATGCTACAGGATCTGAAATTCGGAGACTCTGGGTAGGTCTCCTATTGGTAATACACGTGGCCTGACTATTTAGTAATAAGGAAGCTTCTGTTTTGTGAGGCTCGCCTTCCGGAGCAGTGGTGTCCTAAGACCTGGCGTTTGCAGACTCCCACTTCCGGTATGGCAGGGAGGCCGATCATATCACAGGATGCACACGTTACTGTGTTATTCCGAATCCTGGGCTTTCTAAGAAAAGCTAAAGGATGGATGTGCTTTTTTATCTTTACACAGCAACTCCATTCCAGCAGTCTCTAAAGAACACGTTCCGCATCGGTATATACGTTCCAAATTTACACCTGACTGAATCATAAAGACCGTTAAATTAATTCTCCCCTCTCCATGCCCTTTATCTCCGTCAGTTAATTTGTGCCTCGCAACTGCCAGGACATGGAACGCACTACACTCCCCAGGAGCGGACAGCAGGGATTGGACGTTTCTCTCCCTCTCTCCCCCCGAATCTTTTAAGTCATAGCTTAAAATAGCCGCCCAGTAGCTATTTCTAAACACATTCTCATCGACCATCATCTAGAAAAACTCAGTCCGTTATGACCTTTAAATTGAGACTGCTCTTTAATTAAACATCGAGGAGGGACAATTACTGGAAATCAATCCCCCACTTTCTAATCGTGGAACAGTTTTCCATATCAGAGTCTACGTTTATGCAGACTCTTTTACAGTTTTTTATTTCATTAATGCTCTCCACCCACTTGTATAGTCATGGATTTGTTCCCCTGTCAACAACTTCCTGGTGAAATGTCTCTGCTGTCCCTCTCTGTCCCTTGGAGTGATGGGCCATGTGATCCTAAGGTATGTGTTTTATTACACAACATAGGAGCATAGGTCAAAATCCAACCAAGGCTTCTAGTACGAGAGCAATTAAATTAAATCAACGATGATTCGATTAATCAAAAGTATCAATTAAAATAAAAAATCCTACAAATTTCAATGATGCATTTAAAGACCTATGGATTTAAAATCTCAAATGGCAACATGCAAAAAAACCCCAAAATCACACACTGAATGTAAGTATGCTGATAGACTATGCGAAGAGAGAAAGGTCTCTTAGCGTAATAGGTCTGCTACACCAATCAATGTGAGAATTTTCAATGAAGTAAATAACACAAACACATAAGAACACTATACAAGTAAAACAGAGATCAATTATCCATCCACTGAAACGAATGTTTATTAAGGATGGTTGGAGTCTGAAGTTGCCTAAGAGTTGTGGCAACGTATCCCAATCTAGGGAAATGGCATATTTTTTATATTGAGCATTTATCATAGGACAGGTAGGGTATTAATCATTTTACTTAAGTAGCCTATTTAATTTTCACAATAATCCATGAAGCTGGTATGATTATACCTATTTTACTGCAAAAAGTACTAAAGGCTTAGACAGACTGAGTAACTTGACAATGCCACGGAGCTAGAAAGTGATAGAACTTGGAGGGAACTCAACTTTCCCTGAAGTCGAGAACTGTGATTAACTGGACCACCTGGATAACAGTGAGGGATTAGCCTCTGGCAAAGAGAAAAACGGTAGTTCGATGAGTAATTAGACAAAAAATCAATGAGGAGGGATCTGCCCACATCCAGAGCCTGTGCTCTTCAACAATGTATCAAAATTCTTCTGAAAGAATGTTTGCTTCAATCTCCATTCTCCTCATCCATCCATTCTCTACTTTTCTTTTGTGAATTTTCCTTGAGCATTACTTCTTAAAAATACTTTGCAATTTAAATCAGAAACGAGGGCACAAAATGCCCAGTTATGTCCAAAAGAATACAAAAGTTACGGCAGAGCAAAGGAAAAAGGCCTTATACGGTGTCTTGTGAATTTCTCTTCGGGATTGTTCTAAAGCTCTTTTCGTAAACCTCTTTCCAGCAGTTTACTTCTGCAGCTATCGATGTTATGATTCATTTTTACTAATGTAATTAAAATTATATGCTCTCAGACTTCCGCTTCTAGTCAAGAGGGAGTCACGGGAATCAGATTTACCCTCCCTTCTGAGAAACAAAACAAAACAAACCAAAGCAAATAAACAGACAAAATAAACGAAACAATGGTTTTCAGGCAATGACAGACAGCAATTCCTGAGATGTTTTCTAATTAGTGAGCCCTGCGGGTACCTGAGCAGGCGGCCTCGAGAGAGTTTCACTCACGGCTGCAGCTCGGAGAGGGGAGGTCCACGCGGTACCCAGCAGACTCCTGGAGTCAGGGAGATGGAGCTGAGAGTTTGCAGAGAACAAGGAGGATGGAATTCATCACAGAGTTCCAGACAGGGCGGGGCTACACTGAGAGAGAACCCTAGAGGGTCCCCTCGAGGAGTCGACTATGTATCCATCAGCCCGTGTGAGGAAACTACCTGCCCCCCGCCGCCAAAAGAACCAACCAAAATGATTTAAAAAAAAATAGTGCCTCCTGCTCACACTGGGCCAGGAAGAGTGGCCACTTCCGCCATGCAGGCTGGGACAGCTGCAGCGGTCGGGGAGGACCGGTCCCAGACTGGGCGGCTAGCTGCTCGAGACCCACCTACCATATCGTAAACGTATGACATGAAAGGAGTAGACTGGTTCTAGACAAGGCATTGGTGCTCTGGGAAAAAAACGAACAAACAAAAAACTCAAGAACACTTACAGCAATACAAACATACCTAGCACCCAGCTTGTTAAAACTCAGTTAAAGACTACTGGGCATGTGAGGGAGCAGGAAAACGCAACACATGATAAATTGACCCCAAAGTGACACATTCGAATGATGACGCAAAGGCATTAATACATTGCTGTGAGAACTCAAGGACTATCTTAATACATGGAGAGAGACATCTTGTGCCTGGGTCAGTTGACTTGATATTGTGAAGATGTCAATTTTCCCCAAATTAATCTATAAATTCAATGCAATCCCAATCAAAATTCCCACTGGTTATATGAAAATGCAAAATATCTAGAATACATAAAATGCTTTAACAAAGAACACATCTGGATGAACGACTATCACTTTCAAGATTTATTATAAAGATACATTTATCAAAAAAAATGTGGTATTGGTACAAGAGTAGACAAAATAGATCAATGGAACAGGATAGAAAGTTCATAAATAGACCCTCACATATTTGGACAAGTGATTTTTGACAAGGTGTTAAGGCACTTCAGTTGAGAAAGAATAGTCCTTCCAGCAAATGGTGCTGGAATAATTTGATATCCATAATTTGATAAGTTTCGATCCATACCGATTAGCACAAAACAGATAATAGACCTAAATGTTAAATCCTAACCTATAAAATTTCTAAAAAAAAAAAGATAAAAACTGATCTCTAGGTAGGCAGAGATTTCTTAGCTATGATACCAAAAGCATGACCCATTAAAGAGTAAATTGATACTTCCTCAAAATTAAAGACACTTTTAGAACAGTAAAATGACAAGCCACACATTGAGAGAAAAATGTTTCCATAAATCTGAGAAAGGACTTATAGCTGTAATATAGAAATAACCCTTAAAACTCAATAATAAAACTGTCTGGTTAAAAATGGCAAAAGATTTGAATGGACATCTTACCAAAGAGGATATAAAGATGGCAAATAGCAGGTGAAAAGGTGCTCGTCATCGTTAGTCATTAGGGAAATGCAAACTAAACATACAAGTACTGTCGCACATCTACTAGGATAGCTAACATTTAAAGCGCTGACCACACACCAAGTGCTGGCAAAGGCGTGGCCAAACTGGCCTGTCCACGCTGCTGGTGGCAATGTGATCTGGCGCGGTCATGTCAGAAAACAGTCGGACAGTTTCTTAAAAAGTTGAACACATATCTACCACGTGACCTGGCTATGCCATTCTTAAACATTTACCCAAAAGAAATGAAAGGTTTGTTAAATTCGTAACAGTTTTAATAGTCTTAAATAGGAAATGATCCAAGGGACCACCAACAGGTAAATGGCTAACAAACCGTGATATATCTGTACAGTGGAAAGAAGATAAAATGAACTACTGATACATCTCACTACACAGATAATCTCAGTATAATCTCAATGACATATATCTCAATAGAATTAAACTGAGTATAAAAGGAGTATATGCTACATTATTCCAGTTGTAAAAAATGTTAAGGAGGTGCAAAGTCATTTGTGTTGATAAAAACGTCTCAGTGTTTGCCTGTGGATGGGGGAAGGAGGAAAAAAAAGGAAAGAGGACTCTGGGGGTGCTGGGGGTGCTCGCTGTCTCAACTGCGATGGCTTCACAGGTACACACGTGCCCAAAGTTACCAGACTGTACGCCTTTGACATGTGCAGTTACCTCAATAAAACTGTTTCAAAGTTATATAATCTCTTGATTTTTTCCCCTCCCCTCCACTACGTATAATTTGGAATTAGCTGCAAAACATTAGAAGCTTTTTCGGGTACCACATTACTTCGTGGTCATGGGTCTTTCTAATCTTCCATGGCCTGCCTTCTCTTCCTTTGGTTCCCACTCATGTGGCCATTACAAGCTCTTGAATCATTACCAATGTCCTCCACTAAGACCCCACGCCCCTATGGTCTTAAACCTTTTACCATCTTTTTTTCAAGTTATGGTGCAGGTTTGGACCGTGTTTATCCCCCCGGCATGCCTCTGTCCGCTGATGTCCAGCTATACTAATTCTTCTTAACCCCGTCAGCACACCACTCTTTACCTTGGCCTTGGGTCTTCTTAGGAGAAGTTCTCTATTCCTCGAACACTGTTCTTCTACTGTCTTTTCACCTGGCTAATTCCTTCACATTCTTTAGGTCTCGGCTGCATGTCATTTTCGTGGCAAAGTCTAAACATTCCCCTTATCAAAGTTCTCCTTAAGTAACCCTGACACATGGCCCCTCAGCTTCTCCCATGAGCATGTGTCCCACTGTATTAAACCTGGCTAGTGTATCTTAGCCAAGCAAAGATGAAGTGGAGATCCGAACCAATCTCGGATCCCCAAAGGAAATTCTAATGAAGGTGACATTCCAAACCACGCGGGCTGCTCCCGTGGTTGGTGTGCAGTATCTGGCTGCCGAGCATTTTATTTTGTTAGTCCGCATAGACACAGCATATCAAAAAGAAAGGACAACTTTCCTTTTCTAGAATTGGGGGGTGGGGACCTCTTGAGATTTATTATGTGAATCTACAAATCTACAGTTCTTGTACATGTTGATCTCTAAGTAATTAAGAAAAGTGATAGGATTGGAAGTAATCGAAGCAGAAAATGTGGCAAACTCCTCTGGATGTTCTGTCCCCAGAATCTGCTCGATGTGCAGGAAGGAGTCCCCCCGGGGGGTTAAACAGCAGCGTCGCTCAGCCTCCTGCCCCTGCAGGACACAATTCTTATTTCAGGGCCAGTTCAGGAGTCACCTCTGTGACGTCACGGACGCTGACTGGCCTCACAGGATCCCGCGCCCACTAAGATGCTCCCATCACACCCCGGGTTCGCTCCTCACAAAGTGCTTCTTGGACACACAGTGGAACTGTGTTGAGCTGTCACCTGCTCCTTGATCGCTGTGACAGTGCCTTACTCACCTGTTTGAGGACCTGATGGGCACGAGGGTGGAAACCGACAAATGAGAGACACAAGGAGAGAGCAGGAGCATCCTCGTCTACAGCTGCCACACCCCTGTGGCCCATTCGTTCTACTCCTATACATCCACGCAATATTAAAACAGCCAGAAGGAGAAAGGTCTTAAATGTTATTTTGCGATAAGTAGGAAAGACGAAATTGTATCTTGAGAAAAGCTATAGTAAAAATGTATAGAAAATTTTACTTTTGCAAACCATGATTATCACATTTCTCATAAACCTTTTCATTTTTCACGTCTACTTGTTAGCGTTATACACGTGTTTGGTAGCTACGGAGCAATAACAAATAGAGGGTTTGGGTCTAAAAAATATTGACTTCAACTTTATGGTTGATTTCTGGTGGAATGCTGTATCATCTACTTAAAGAATAACTCTTAGAAAAGTGGCTACTCGTCATTTACATATTTTAATGTTAGCGATAAAATAGAAAGTAGTTAAGCTTAATAAATCTGTATAGTCGTAAGAGAAGGATGGAGATTAATTCTGAGTGGGTCACGCCTGCCACAATCGACAGAGGACATCGTAATCGTGCATTAAGGAAATGCCGGTGTGGTAAGGAGACAGAATGAGAGCCACTAAATGAGTGGCCTCTTGGGAGTTAATGAAAAATCTCTCCCTCCGACAGGAAAGGAATTCTTTTTAAAATTTATAATACCATATGGACATTCAGGCATATGGATGGCTCATAGATGCTCTATATCCAAGTGTTATTTTTACATTTTCAACATAACAAATACACTAAACAGGTGTTTTAAAATGTCACACTTTGAACAGCAGTGATTTAATTAGCATAAAAAATTCACTGTTCTTAGTATTGCTGAAATATTAATGGAATAGAGATATTTTACATGTGGCATATTTCGACTATGTGTTTATAGGTGGTTTTGGAGTTTTACGAATATATTTCCTCTCTTTCTTTGAAGAGTCCCAATTTCGGTGCTCTAATTATTCTTCAAAGTGACACGACTGAGTCTTTTTTGATCTGTACCTTTGTCTCTGGCTGTGGCTTTGTTTCCCAAGCGAGGCTTCTTCCTACTGGATTCGAACTGACGCTAAATCAGAATGGACCCCGCTAAATACTCGCCCTTACATTTATAGATTAGAAGTTCTCCTTTAAAAACGACACTCTTCTCTAAAAGCCAAAAGAAATAGTCTAAATATTCCCAAACAAGAAAATGGTTAAATAAATACTTTACGTCTCACTTTTGGAATATTTTTGCCCTCATTTACATAATACTTGTAAAGTGTCTAGAATTGTGCCTAGCATTTGTAGCAAAAAGTATCTGTTCCTAGTTATAAATATGATTCTTCCTAATAATACAGGAAAATACTATTAATAGAATGTTTAGCGGAAAAAATATAAAATTTTGCAAGCGTACAGGAGCTGTGTTTTAAAAAGCTTATGAATTAAAAAAATTAAAATGACTGATGGTAAAACGTAGGAAGCATTGATTATTTTATAATCTAAATATTTTTACGTTTTTCTTTTACGGAATTATATAAATTTAAAATGAATTAAATATTCAAAATATTACAAGTAATAGAATATTTTCATTTTATCTGTGCCCCAATTACTTAGATTTGTTGAATATTTCTTTTTTAGAATGAAAACGAGAAAAATAATACAGAATTGAAGGATTCTATATGTGTTGGGGGAGCCATTTGTGGAGTCATGAAGTCCTGAGAATGTCACTCCTTTAACTATTCTTTCAAAAAATACTAAGTTTTCAAAAATAATTGCAGCAATAACAACTAGGGTATAAAGAGCTCTTCCTATGTTTTAGATTTTAAGCAGTGAGTTATCTCATTCAACCAATATTAATATTAATTTCGTTATAAAAGAGAAAATTAAGTCTTGAAACGATGCAGGCTCGCCCAGGTGTGTGGGTGAGTGTTGCGGTTGGTCTACAGAACCCATGCGGACGTAAATGATGTCCACCCCCCATGCCCACCGAGGCCGAGGGCTGCGCTGGAAGCTGGGGCTCCACGTGAACATCTCTTCTCTGCCCTCAAGAAAGTCACAATCGAAAGCTGTGCTTTCCAGAAGGTTTAGTGAAGATGGAAATGCGCAGCTGCTCTGGCCAACACGGCAGCCACTAGTCACACTTGGAACGTGAATTTCAAATTTTATTTACTTTTAATTAACTAATTTATATTTTCTTAAATAGCTAAATGTATCTACTGGCTTCGCTATCGGGTATCTCAGTTCTAAAGGTAGAGTCCAGCATAAAATAGCATTTATAAAACAACATTCCAAGAGCAAACAGTATGTTTTAAAAATAAAATCATGACCCCAGTACTCTGGGAAAAGGTGATCTCTGCTGCTGTTGCAATGTATACACACTGCTTTCTGAGAAAAGCTAAACGTCTCTCACTTAAACCGGAGATATAACTTTAACTGTTTAAAATGGAAATAACTTTAACCGTTTAAAATGGAAATCGCATTATGTCAGCGTATCTTTTTATTTCTGCTTTAAATAAATTTATTAGAATCACTAATCATTTTAATTAACTTTAAATGATTGTGCATGGAAGCTCTTTTTTCCAAAGAAAAAGTTTATTGTGGGTGTGTATTTCTCTCTCAAAATAGTTACCTTGTAATATACCAACATGAGAACAGACACTCCAAGTGGAAACTTTGACACTAAGTTAAACTCTAGTTCTAATCTTCGCTCTAAGTGTACAAATGCTACATTTTAAAAGGAGAATTGTGGGCCAATAGAGCATGTATTTAGTTTGGCTAATATTACATCTCAAGACAATAATTTGAATAAAGAACAGAGACTATAAAATCCTTAACTTAAGGAGCCAAATACTTCCTGTTATTATTATTTTTTCAAAAAACTATTGTATTTGATTTGATTTGCCATCTCCATTAAATGTTAAATTTTCTTCTAAAATAATCTCAGGATTTCCATGTATTAAGTACTAAGCAGTTTATAAGAATTCTAAATGTAAGACACCTAAAATAAAGTTTGAGGATGAATAAAAACTGCTTTAAAAAACAAAAATTAACAAGATACCTTAAATCTCTTTGGAACAAAGTATAACATAAATAATCTTGTAGAAAAGTGAATTTATTAGAAAAGTGATTCCTTCTAAGTAAAATTATCATTCTTACTATACAGCCCATACTTCAGAGAGATTATTAGACTTTAATTAGTTCTCTGGGTGGCCTCCTGATTAAATAACTCCCAACAATAAATGAAACCCAATTCGGAATATTGGTGTTTACACATATTTTATGACTAACGATGACATATATTGGGAGGATTCAAATCAAAATACCTGCAAGAAAGAACGGAAATAAATCTCCATGAAATTTTGCCGATTGTTCAATGACTTCCTTCCTAAAAAACTAAAACAAAAACATAAACTGGATAACCTCACCTTGCCTTTAAAAGTAAAATAATAGCTCTGTAGCTTTGTTTCTCATGTTTAGTATCCTCCACGTCAAGCTAAGAACGTAGGTGTGGAGTGTGTGTGTGTGCGTGTGTGTGTGTGTGTGTGCGCGCGCACGAGCGTGCGCACACATGTGTGTGACAGTTCCCCGTTCTAGGAGAATTTAAATCCTGGGAATGATTTTCCATCCAGGCTCTGTTATGGCTTTAATCATATTCTACCTCTATGTGTGTCTTCCAGGCAACTCTGCCGACAGGCCGGAGCTAGCTGCTGACCACCTCGCTCCATCCGCATCAGCCGGAGCAAGAAACTGAACATCTCCCTGCTGCCCACAGCTACGGAAATCTTCCTCCCTCCCTCACTCCTTCCTTTCCTTCCTCCCTCCTTCCTTTTTTTCGTGATAGCACTTCTTTCATCCAGCAATATACGTGGAGAAAGTATATTTCTAATTCGCATTGTCCAAAAACGTACAAGATGAAAAATTTAAAAACCTGTCATTTGGGACACTTTTTAAAAATAGATGCATGAGAAAAGGGAAGTCTAATCATTTGCCTCTCTGTCCCTGTCCGTTTAGATGAGGAGAAAGGACCGTTTGGAAGACGATAAATGAGCCACAAGGATGCGAGGCGAGGTCGCAGGCAAACTAGTGCTACAGTAACAGAGAGGCTGAGAGTGAGGCGCATCTGGCAGCGTGTGTCACACGTGGGCCTCAGGTAGACGGGTTTCACGGGACAGCAATAGGAGTCACCACAGATACTTAAAATGATGGTGAAAATAAGATCATTAGCGAAGAGGTTATTTTAATAGAACCAATAAGATGAATTAGAGGAATTGATCAGGACGGTTAAATCGACCCTTAATAATATTTGAAGAATATCTATGACAACTTTCCATCTAGGACTGAAATCCATCTTATGACATTTCTGAAATGTGCACACTCAGACTCTCAACAAACCTTCAAATGACAGGGAGCCTGTGATCGCCCAGCACATCCCATCACATTTTTCAGTTGTACTAATTCTAAGACCTGTTCTTATTCTGAATATAAACCAGTTTTTATTACATTTACTTCCACGTGGACCCAGTTCTTCCATAAGAAACAGCACCGATGAAGTCCACTCCTCCTTTCTCTTGATGAGACTTCAGATATCTCAAGATAAATACCACAGATCCTCCCAGGCCTGCAACATCTCTACTGTTCTCTAGACCCAACTTACAAATTTCTCCAACTATACCTCTTAAGGCTTCATTGTCTGTCACCGTACTTTGCACACCCGTCTGTTCACGTTTGCATTGCTCTTAATAAAAAGGGCACAGGTTTGCAACGCAGTGATCCATCTGTGGCTTGACCAGGGCAGAATTCACTGAGATCTGGTATCAGCAACATGCGTTCAGGATGTGGCCATCAGGAATACAGATTTGGAGGACGGGGAGAGAGACGGCCTGGCCATCAGCATAAGACTTCAGAAGTGGCGGAGTGCCTATGTATGCCATTTCAAAAATCAAAAATTAAGGCAATGCAGGACTCCGAGCCCCGAGAAGAGAAAAATAAAGGCAATCTTTTCATTTACCTCACGCCTAAGAAATATTTCTCAGAAGAACACACAGATAAAGGAGTGCCTCATGAAAGACTGTAGACAGTGAGCACTTCTATCATTATTCCTAGCACGGAAGCAAGAGAGATACCCTATTGGTTTTTGCCTGTGACCCTGGAGACACTTATCAGTGTTTCCATCCTTGAAATTGGCATTTGTAAGTTTCATAAACCCCTACGGTACAGAAAACTCCCGAATGCCCATATGTCTTACACACAGGGGTCTTTAGTGCCTAACGCTATTCTTTCCCTTTGTTTGACTCCTTAAACACCACAGGGGATGATGATCCTGGCCCTTAACATGGCTGAAGGCTCTAATGACAGTTCAGGCAGCAGGCAGCGGTGTGTCTGCTCAGCTCACGTTGCAGGGGCCCTGTTATGAAAATACACACCTGAGATGCTTTCATGGTTTTGCCTTCTGAGAGGTAGAGTAGGTCTGGGACCTGCCACTCATTGCTATGAGGAAGTTGCCAATAGCAACGCAGACTCCACTCCAGCAGATAACAAAAGGCAAAAATCATTTGACTCAAGAATCGCAGGGCAGGAAGACTCAATAGAATCAACCCTGTTATGTTTTAACGTGTAGAGTGATTTGAAGGACTTCAAAAGTAGCCTTTTCTTGATGGTGGTATTTCTTGATTTACTTATTTTTTGTTTATCTGTATCTTATTATTATTCAATGAATGCATATCACTTTTTATTCTGAATAATACAGTTTTCTTCATTTAAAAAATAGAAGAGATTTGGTGAATTATGATAGTTTTCTGCAGATTTAAGAAAGGGCCTCCCACAAAGTTTTTACACAATTAGGGCGAATTAGCTGCCTAGTTAAAGAGAAAACGTGACTCTGTTCCTCGTAAAAAGGGGGTGACAAAAAGAGGTCCCGCTGTTGGCCAGGCCTCGTCCCACCTGCGGTTGAGTCTGGGTGCTGCTCCCACGTCAGAGCTGGCTGATGTGGTTACACAGCCTGCTGTGGCGGACAGGGTTCAGCGTTTCCAGAACTGGCCCCAGGATTCCAGTTACTGAAGGCCATGACGGGGGGTCACAGTCCTCTAGGACACCCTGCCCTGTATCTATCCCAGAGCACCAGCTCCATCAGCATCGCCTGGCAATTCCTCAGCGACATGCACAACAAAGCCCTGCCCCACATGCACTGAATCGAGACCTCTGGGCGTAGGGCTCAGCAATCAGACCCTTAATGAGCTCTTCGGGAGATTTCGATCTGGCCTAGAGGTGCAGATGCATCAACTCAGTCCACCTTACAGACTCCCCCACACCCACCCCCCGCCGCCCCGGAGACCCCACACCCACCCCACCCCCGCCGCCCCGGAGGCCCTCTGATCATCACCAGGGCCCCGTCCCAGGAGAGACACACGGCTAAGGAGCCTGAGTTAATCTCACGGCGATAGCCTTGCTTACGTCATTGCTGGGGAGAAATGGTGCCGGCAGGTGCCAGTGCCAATAACAAAATTCAGAGATGGGCAGGGACCAGCGGCGTTCTCTGGGCCTTTGCTGTTTCTCCCTATTTCCGACGGGCCAGCGGCATGAAACGTAGCTGGGGTGCACTGGAAGCGGCAGTGCCTATTTCTTTCTCTTTTAATATCCAGAAATCCTTTTTCCTTGCGTGTGGGTGGCAAATTGCTGCTGGTGGCTTCAAAAACGGGCTGCTCTGTGAGCAAACAATGCTCTCAGGGGCTGCGTCCTGTTGACTTCTCTCTCCGGAACAAATAAACCCCAACGCTGAGTCTGAGTCCATCTGTCAACAGGCATTTGCTGACACCTACTGTGTTCAGGGGATTTTCTGTGCAAGGTGTCTCGGGAGAGAAAAGAACAAAGTCCAGGCTCCTAAGGTATTTTCACTGTAGCTGAAAAAGCTTAAGAATAATCGTAAGGAAATATGTTGTTCCAATCACAGAAAAAAAGACCGTGCAAAGTGAGCCCCTGGCAGCACAGCCGTGCCGTGGGAGACAGGCACGGGAGGCTGGGAGGCTGTGGGAGCTCCCTCGGGGACGGGGAGCCTCTGAGGACGGACCTGGCTCAGCCACAACCAGCCACAGGGAGCCGCGTGGGGTCCTTGAGCAAGCGAATGACAAGCCGAGCAGGGAAACGTGACTCCGAGGCTGAGGTACTTCCCGAGCAAGCGCTGGTCCTAGATGCTCTATGCCACGAGGTGCGCTCCAGGCCTGGCTCTTGGGGACGTTACATCCTAGTAGGGGACAGATGTGAAACAGCCATGGAAATAAACACACTGGATAACTTCCGATAATCGTAAGGGCTGTTGGGATGATGGGACAGAAGCATGCTACAGGTGCTGTGTCGGGGTCGGTCCGGGCTCCAGGCAGGAGGCCGTGAGGGCGGTGAGGCAGCATCGAGGTGCAGACTTGGTGGAGGAAACGTGCTCCAGGCCAGGGGGCGCGGAGGGAAGCGAGTCAGTACCCCGAATTCGCGGGCCCTTGGAGGCTTGTTCACGTGCCTTGTTGGCAGGTCCGTATTAGTACTCACAGCAGTGGTAACATCTTGAATTCGAACACCGTTTTCTAACTGCGGCCGTGATGGCCGTGCGAGGCGGGCAGAGAATCTTCTCACAAGATGCTCTACGAGACAGACAGCGTCTCAGCATCACACCCCACAGCCAGGGGACTCCAGCGCACTGTTCTCCTGGAGGCGGCTTCCTCCTTCGCCGGGGCAGGACCTAGTCAGGTTCTTAAAGTCATCAGACACATAGGAGAGAGCAGGAGCTGCTCAGCTGTGTCTCTGGCAAAACGGATGCACGCCAGACGCAGGACCAAACACATCGGCAGAGTCTGCTACTACTTAAGTCACTAATATTAAATTGAGCAGTTCTACAATTTGTTAAAATTCATGAGTCACTAGGGTTCTATTTCGGGGTTAGAAGTTATATTTTTTGAGAGGGTGTTTATTTACTCTGCAGAGCTGAACCTTTAAGGTAACTTTCTTAACTGAGAAAATAGATTTGCAGGCAAGGCAGAAGTTGCTCTGCTCGGGGGATGGGGGGTGGGCATCCACAGCAACCACCAAGAGGCACCTTAGGCCAGGGGTCCGGGGACAAGTCAGCTAGCTGAGGCAGGGGTGCATCATTCATCCAAGGGTTCTTCCGTAAGTCAGTTTCCCCACTGAGATTCTGAGCCCCAAAGGTGAACACATGGACCCTACATCTTTGTATCCCACAGCAGAGAATGAATGTAGGTTCGAGGTGTCAATAAATATCCTTTGCATGCATGAATGATGATGGCTTGAGAACTAAGAAAACTGGTCGGTGAAAGATAGATTAATTGGTCCAATTCGAGGTATCCAGGCAGGAAACACTGGCACTCTCCTGGCCTGCAGGCCTGGGGCCTTGCCTCCGCTCCACACCCACTCATTCCCTAGGTGGGGCACCCTGGGCATCACACCCCAGTGGAGTCGGGGCTGTCCCCTTGCAGGCACCCACCAGTAAGGTCATGTCTTAGTCTGGGTTGTTATAAATAAATGCCATAGACCGGTGACTTATAAACAAGACACTGATTTCTCACAGTTCTGGAGGCTAGAAGTCCAAGATCAAGGTGCTGGCAGATTTGGTGTCTGGTGAGAGCCCGCTTCCTCATTCATAGATGGCCACCTGTCACTGTGTTCTCACACAGCAGAAAGGGCAGGGCAGCTCTCTGCCCCTCCCCTTTTATTATAAGGGCCCTAATCTCAATCAGGAGGGCTTTACCTTCATGACATAAGCACCTCCTAAAGGCCCCCCCTCCAAATATTACATTGGGATTAGGATTTCAACATATAAACTCTGGGGAGACACAAATATTCAGTCTATAGTGGGTCATAATCATAGGGTTCCTGTTGCAGACAGGTAATTAAATAGTTTAAATGCAATTTCTTCCTGGATGCTGCCGTGGGTGGTGCTGGGTCAGCAGACTTTCAACTCTTGCTCTCTGTCCAGTGCTGAGAAGGGCTTCTATCCGTCGGAAGAGAATAACTGCTCGTGTCCATCTCCGGGTCTCATGATCAGAGGGCCAGCCGCAGCTGTGGTGCATCTCACTGTAAAGGCAAACTTCTTGCTTCTTCTTCTGGAACAGACTAATTACGTGTCAATCCCTCCACTCATAACTGAGAGGGTTATCAGTAAGTCAACGCTGTGGCTGATTAAAAACACTTCATTTGCTCGTTGTTTTAATTACGCATTGTTGCTGCTATCCAACGGACTTGTTACGCGGGCCAATTTCAACTGAAGTGTTTGGACGTGGGGTTAGCTTTATTTTCTAAAGGTAATCCTACCAAAAATTGTTTCCGATGGTTAGTGGTCACTCTCGGCATGAATTAAGTGAAGGTGCCGCCCCCACATTCACCGAAACATTATTTACAATAAAAAAGATACAGAAAGAACGTCGGTGTCCATCATTGGATGAACGGGTAGAGAAGCTGTGATAGACGTATATCTATGTATCACATACACAATGGAATATCGTTCAGCCATAAGGAGACAAGGAAAGACTGCCATTTGCCACAGCACGGATGAACCCTCAGGGCGTTATGCTAAGTAAATCCGGTCCACTAGAGAAAGACGAATACTGTATCTCATTTATATGTGTAATCTAAAACAAAACAAAACAAAACAAACAAACAAAACGAACGAAACCCCCGAAGTCATAGAAAAATAGATGAGATCTGAGGTTAGCAGAGGCAGGGGGCAAAGGGACGGGGGACTGGGGGAAGGTGGCCAAACAGCGGGAACTTCCGGTCGAAGGAAAAATGCCAGAGTAACTCACGCAGCGAGCGTGACGGCCACAGTGTGTGACACGTACGGAAGTCCTGACAGCAAATCCCAATTCTCATCGTGAGGAAAAAGACTTTTAAAAAGCTTTTCTGCTTTTTCTTTTTATTACATCTCTATGAGATGGATGCTAACTATATGATAACTGCTTCCAATATATGTAAATCAAACCGTGACGCTGTATACCCTAACCTCACTCAGTGAGGTACGTCAACAATATCTCAACGAGACTGAAAAAAACAAATGAAGGTAGTGATAGCATTTAATCCAAAATCAGAGCTCCCACGGATGTGATGAAATTTTTCATTTTTTAGATGTAAACTATTGCTTTTCATTTTAATTCAAGAAAAATTAAAACAAAATGTGATTTTGACCCAACTGTGTATGTATTGAATAAAATTAAGGAATTTAACTGTTAAAGTATAACATGGAGGTATCCCTTGAAATCTCATTTGATTTGTAAAAGTCCACTTCATTAGAATCTACCATGTAGAGAGTGACTGTATTTTCAAAATTCACTTTTATAGTGAACTTAGAATACATATTAAGAAAGCATAAATAGAATTTTCTAGAAGGGCAGCATAACAGCACTGCCAATATCTTTCCTGATACCAGTATTTGAGCAACAGTCACGTCTCCTGGCTAAAAAAAGGAGACGTAAAATGTACGAAAATTCTAAAATTACATAGGGAATATTTACCTGCTGTTGGAAGGATAAATTTTAAAAAGGCTTCTAAGACTGGTCTTGCATGCAGTCCAATAATAGTAGAAAACCTGAACGGACTTGACTCACACCAGAGTGAGAAGCCCTAAGCGGTGGGCGCTGGGTGCCCATGTGCCTTGGGTCTGCGTGAGTGCCCGCTCTATCCCCGACCCTGCCCGCTGAGACCTGCTGCCTTTACCGTGTGCAATTTCCCCGGGTCATGCCGTTGCCTTCACTCAGTGGATGAGAAAAAATTAAAAGACTTAAAAATCACTGTTCCCAAGTACATTTCTTCGGCTGGTGCAGTGGTGGTTTCCACGTGAATCTCAGCTTTTACATGTTAAATGGAATTGCTTTGTCCCCCGGCTCTCGGCTAAGGATGAAATGAAAAGTTTTTCAAAAGGAGATTAGAAAAAGACCTTAGAAGTACTTGGTCTGGAAGCTAATATTTTCCCCCCACTCAGAATGATGGGGAGGGATCTGTTCAAAGCACCAAACGATGCTTCCAGACTATAAAGAAGACTTATTTCTTCCTTTAGAGTCTGGACACTTGCCTCTGTGTCTCATCCTTTGTGATTAGGGCTAGTCGACCTTCCTGAACCCCACTGAATCCCGAGTCTCGACCCTTCTCGTCGCTTCTCCCCACCAACTCACAGACACAAGTAAAGAAAAAAATTGTCTTCTGATTATATCGAAAATTTGGAAAAAACAGATAAGCTCCAATACCCATAAAGCCACCAGCATACAAATACCATAGTTAACATTTCGCGTGTAGACTTTTTACATAATTGAATTCATGATGTCTATGTTGTTTTGCAATATTGTTTCGGTCTCTATATCCCATGCCATTAAATGTCTAGTGACAATAAGGGTTTAGGAGCTGCAGAGTAGTTTCATAGTAGTGCATCATAATCTAGTTACCCAAACACCTATTACTGAGCTTTAAGTTTGCAACTATAAACAATGCTCTAAATAATAAAAGTGAACATAATTCTGGTTATGTATCTGGTAATTTTCTTGGGATAAATTCCTAATACTATAATTGTTGGTCCAAATGTATGGACATTTCAAGGGTTTGCATCAGCAAATCTCTCCCCTAGAAAGCTGATCTAATTTATACTGCTATCGGTGGTGCTCCTTAGTCCATGAATCCTTGGCAAAATGGAAGTTTACATGCATTTGAAAAATATTTGGTAATTACATAAATTGGTGTGTTATTATTCTTTTAACTTAGAATTATTTGGTATAAATTGGTGTGTTATTATTCTTTTAACTTAGAATTAAATTGTCCAATTTCCTATTTAAGAGATGGTTTGGTCTTGCATTTTCCCTCTTTTTTCTATTAAAAAAGCTCTCCATCCGGGTTTTCCCTCCTGATATTATACACTGGGAGATATCCATCTGCTTTTGATTCTTAAAACAGCTCTCAGAATCCTTTGTTAACTTTTCCTGTTCTCCTAAAAACAGTCCCGAGTTCACAAATGCGCATCTACACGGTTAAAGCAACTCGCGACAGATCACGTTTGAACACAGACTCCTGTATCGTGGCATTTGTTCAAACGCATGGTGATGCATCTGTATTGCAGCCCCGAAGTGTCTCTCCCTCTCCCACTCGCAATGCTAATTAGGACAAGGATTTCGGGGTGGGAAGGCTCCACGAAGGGCCCCCGAGTTGAACGACTCATCCAGGATTAGGGATTCTCCGTGCGCTCATCAGTGATCTACTGAGCCCTCCCCGCTCCCCCCTTGCTCCAGACACCCCCGCCCCCCACCCAGGCATGACGACCAGGGTGGTTTGGCATCTTCACCTGGGTCGAAAGCTGAAGCATCTTTTTTTCCTGTAAGTGTCTGATTCGTGGCCTGTGCCCCCTCACCACAGGGTCTGCGAGGGCCGGAGTGCAGCGCTGCGTCTAAGCCCAGCCCCCGGGACTTGCTTCTTCCTCGTTTTCCAGGCTGCGGTTTGTCCCCAGAGGTGTGGATGGGTTTCCTCTGCCGGCTCCGTGCACTGGATTCCTTCGTCCTCCCGTTACGTGATCGGGTCTGCCTCTGGATCTGGTGTGCGGTCGGGAAGGCAAACTCACGCTGGGCTTGCCATCTTGCAAAACTTGGCTTTCTACTGTTACGGCCTATGGGCACCCAGGCCCTGAAATTCACAGAGGATGGCAAGATCGAAGGGCGCTTTGTCCCATGAATGCAGACGCAGCGGGGCCCGCACGAAACCAAGTCTAGCGCTTTATACCGGGGCCTTGGTCACCTTGGAAATCGAGGCTCGTGCTCTCGGGAACATGCAGCCCAGCCACAGGGCTGGGCACGAAACCCACCTCGCTCGAAAATGCTGGCTCTCTTCCTTCGCCTCGCATCCCTGTGCCCCACAGATGCCCCCCGCCCCCCGCCGCAGCCGATGCAGACGAGACCCTCCCCACCACCTCGGCCGCGGATACCAGAGGAGAAACAGCTCGGCCTCTGACGCCGTCTCCACCGGCCACGTCACCCCGAGGACGGTGGCTACATGCTACTCAACAGGGAGCAGGCAGGTTT
Source organism: Pteropus alecto (assembly GCF_000325575.1). Classification (NCBI taxonomy): domain Eukaryota; kingdom Metazoa; phylum Chordata; class Mammalia; order Chiroptera; family Pteropodidae; genus Pteropus; species Pteropus alecto. Next base: position 5,941,752 of record NW_006438073.1, read on the forward strand.
CACTCTTCACTGATGCCGGGGGAAGTGGCATGTGCTTCCTGGCGAGTCAGTGATGTCTAGCTTGAAGGGAGCCCATTGAGCACCCCTAAGAAGGACGGGCTCAGGGGCTGGGTCCCCATGTACCAGGTCCCAACAATTAGACCACAGAACTGATGCCCACCTTTCTTGTAAATCAACGGTGACACTGTACGCTACACAGCAACTCCGTAAACTGGCAAGCTCACGCACGTGCGCATGTGGAGAGACGAACGTTTGGCCACGCGGTAACAGACACAGGTTTGCATCTGCACAAGAGTCCCATGTGCGAATTTCTGTAAGCGTCTATGCTTTCAGGGACGACCAGGGATCCAGGGACGACCAGGGATCCAGGGTAGTGAGGCTGGAAGCTTGGAAAACTATACTCCGAGTGGCCCCGGTGACGTTTCCAAAGTCTATTCAGATCTGACTTTCCCCAAAGCCGGATTTGTTTTATTCACTCACCTAATATCATTTAGTTTCTGGATGTTAGGCCTACAATCAATCGTTTTCTAGAACTAAAATGCTGGATTTCTATTTTCTTCCAAGTTTATCACATAGGCTGTAGAAATATGAGCATTCCTTTATAATTCTGGAACCAATTAAGGAGGTGGAAGTCTAGAGGTTACTGGAATTCACCAGCCATTATCTGAATAAAAAATTAATAACCGAAGTTTAATTTTGAATAAATTTTCGGAGGATTAAAATTTTGTCTTATTGTAGACATTTCAATAATTCAACAATCCAAGTCTCTGAAATTATGAAGACGGCGGATAGGGTCACCTCAGACTAGTTCTCTAGATCCTAGGTTGATCGAAGGAAGGAGACTTAGGACAAATCAAAGTAAGAACCGCATGACTTGGTGCCCGACAAAGGGAGGGATCAATTACCCTTGAGGAAAGTATCAGCTAAATATTTAATGGGTTCGCAGATGACAGATTCAAAGACGGTTTGCCAACGGGAGAGACGAGACAGAGCCTTAATCTGTTAAGGTAGAAATAACAAAGATAACACCAGTGTCCCCGGAATGTCCCTGTGGCCACCGCGGCCCACTGCACGGCTCTGGCTGCCTCTCCTGCAGGTGAGAGCACCATTATGCTGACAGTGAGGAACCTGTGGGCGCAGGAGGGACAATGGCACCCAGCCGAGTGCTAGGACTTCTGAGCCCCAATGTCATAGGAAGGTCACTTAACCTTGACTCTTAATTTCCTCACCCATAAAAGAGAGCGGATTCTTCTCTTTCAGGGTTGAAATGAGCGTTAGATGAGATGATTTTAGCAAAGATGCCAGCTCTCTGCCTGGCACCTGCTGCAATCCGCCAAGTCCCTCTGTGCCAGCCCCGGGCACTGCTCGCGATGTTTGGATCCAGCACTGTCAGAGCAGAAGGCTCAGCGTTCTGCCCTTCAGGGGAGATGCGCCCCACACTCACCCCACCATCGCGCTGGGGGGAGGCGTGCGGAGTGCACTGGACCGACGCCTTCGCGCCGCACATCAGAGGGTGCCCGTCAGTCCGCGGCTCCCCTCGACTGGCACCTTGTAAACCTGGGTTCCTGCGAGAGACGCTTATTCCCGAGGAGAGAGATGGGTATCAAATTTTGTTCACTTCACGTAACAGAAATGACATTTATCCTCTGTACAAAGAGCACCCAGGTGGAGTCAAAGATGTGTCACGTTGTGCAACGCACTTCTGGAAACGGTGTTTGCTGGTAAAAATCCCGAGGCGCAGAGGAAGGCCTGGGAACATGAGGAGAGCAAACGCGTGTGATCACGCAGAGCCTCCCGTCGCTGCCCGCGAGGAAAAGGCTGCTGCCAAAAGGACTCGCGAGGGCGCCTCGCCTGTCACCTGGCACACACGCCAGGTGCGTCGTAAGTGCCAGCGTCCCTTTTTGTTCCTTTTGTAACTAACGACTGATCCATGTGGTCACCTTGACCTTGAATCCAAGAACGTCCCCCTGACAGCGTCATTCAAAGACAGATTTTAAGACAGATAGAAAGTCACCATTCGCAAGTAGCCGGTGGAGCCCAACGCCCCTCTGCTTCGTGGATCCGCATTAATCACATTCTCCGAGTGATGCTACTGCATCAGAACTGAGAGACCACGACACAGAAATTTGACTTCGGAAGCAAAAACAAAACAGAATCATTGCGGGGAAAAGAGGCAGAGAGACGCCCAACGCTTCGCACAGCCCCACCAAGCAGGAGCCACGCCTCGTTCTTCTGAAACTGTACAAAGCAAAACCCAGACTTCTAGACTTTCCAAGGAAGCGAAGCTCTTCCGTCTCGGCCTGGCTCTTCCACTGCTGCTGCTGCCAAACCGTGTCTGAAAAGCCGGCTCCTTTTGTCCTGAGCATTGTCGCCAAGTCAGAGCGGGAGAGGTTCCCCACTGACCCCCTTCCTCACCTGTCGGTCCCTGGACTGAGCCTAAGCTTTAGTGACACACGGGGACCCTGCCACGAATCCAGGGAGAGAGGAGAGGGAGACAGAGAGAGGTGGCCGCAGATGGCCCTTGGTCCACGGAGCCTCCGGGGCTGCCAGCTACTTGTCACGCGCCCACCCTCGGAGTCGTGTTTTCTCACCCTGGAGAAAGGCGGGGCGAAGGGACAATCTCGCGCATCAGTCGTCCGACCCCTGCCGCACACCTGCACTAGCTTCCCACTGTTCTCCCGAGGACCGGGTCTTCAGGAAGGACAGAAGCACTCGGTGCGCACGGGAGCCCAAGCCCCGGCGCTTCCGCAAGTCACCGAGTGGCTCCTGTTATGAATGACAGGGCCCGATGTGCTGGGGAGAGGGCGCTGCTTTCAATAACAAGGACAAACTGGTAGCGGCCCGAAGGACACGAGCACCTAGCGACTGAACGAACAGTCAATGCAATTCAGTTATCTGGCATTGCTTACTTGATTCTCTCACGGTAGGGCCTTTCGGAAATGCTGGCAGTGACTGTCCTGTGTTGATGGAACCACTTCAAAGGCAGGGAGGGGTCTGGTCCCAACAATCTGACACACGGGCATCAGAACCTGAGTCACTGCACTGGCTTTTACTCCTAATAGACCTTGTGATACTGAAAAAGAAAGCCAGTAATTTTCCCTAACATTGGCGGACACTCTGCAACTTACAAAGACCCAGAATGTTTGGCTTTTCCATGTTTCCGTAAGATTTGATTTACCTATTATTATGTATTAATGTTTTTTTGTATTGTTATTTTTTTTTCTCCAAATAGCAAGAATTTTTAATAAGGAAAAAAAAAAGAACCCTCGGCACCTTGGAAAATCCCGAACATAACATTTTGTTAAACACAGATCTTAGAGATTATTAAATAGTTTGACAACTGGGGACTCAGGCAGTCCGGAGGAAGGTGCCCGCTGTCCCCCATGTTCGCTGCCCCGACGGGAACTTCCATGAGTGAAGGTCTTTCTCACATCACTAAAGTGTTTTGACAGTCCTGGGCATGTGCCAAAAGATGCTGGAAAAGATTCTGGTGATTTGAGAAGTGTTTATCTGTCTAAACTTCTCTTTAGGTCTCGGCAGGTGGAGCTACGAGAATGAATTCTTTTTCCTATCAAAATCGAAAAATAAATTCTGTTTGGTAGACATAGACGTTTTAATCACAGAAAATTAGTGATTCCATTTTGGGACCAATGACAGCTTTCTTTGGCTAATGTGGCATCTCCATCTACCTTGCTTTTTTCTCCCAGAAGGCCACTGGTGCTGTGCCCTCTGAACCCTGCCTTAGGCGTTCCAGCCAGACCGGCTGTACCTGCCCAGGTTGGGGGCAACGTGAGCCCTTTCAACCCCCTCAACTGACTGAATATATGTCAGAACAACCAGAATCCACATTTTCTATACAAGTTCCTGGGGAAAATCTTGTAAATATCATAAAGTAATAGACGCTCATGGTCAAAAACAAATGGACAAAGAAAAGCATAAAGGAGAGACTTTCTTCACACGTGCATTTGTTTGTCTTGCGGTAGAATATTCTTTGGAGGACTTTGAGCCCAGTAACGCGCTCTTGGGTGGGGGTGGAACAGTTCTGTCCCATCGGGTGGTAATGACACAGGTTCCTGACGCGGGAGGTGAATGATTTTATCAGTGCACCTAACACGCCTCCTCACACACTGTCCTTTGTCCTATAAGAACAATGACCATGGATGCAGCAGTAAGCCGGTGTAAAGTCAGACCCAGACGTACACTTCCTGACCAAGACACATATCTGCGGCCTCTGAAATAATTGTTAACACTAGATTCGTGAAGATGAATGAGATCAACAGAAGGAATTAATTAGGACAGGACTATTATTCTTCCTTTGTCCAAACTCTTCTCATGAAATATAATTTACTTGGCTATCATAATTCTCAAATTCGACTCAATCAATCAAGCATCTGAGATACTGCATCACCGATCTTTAATTAAGAAGGCTTAATAATTATTTACGGTGCCCTCTGTACGATTCTATATGCTCAGACGTATCAATCCCAGCAGCATTGCAAGGTGACAACAAATGGAAACCAAAGCTTTACACAAAACCTAAGGCTCAAGCATAATTAAAGGAAAGAAACTACTTTTTAAGAAATTCTATACACAGAAATGTTCTTTTTTCATAAGTAAAAAAATGACAGATTTAGTCTGCATACGTGTATAAAGTAATAGCTTAAGGAATTTACTTTTAAGAAAAACCATTGTTACATTTGGTAATTACAGGTTGGAATAATGTGTCTGGATAGAAGAAAAACTGTCTTTAAATGTCCCGCGACTTTGTATCTGTAGGCTGTCTTACAGTTTGAGACCATTTCTCATTTTGGCTTTCATTTAATTCGGTGTAGAAACTCAGAGCTGTGCTTCTTTCCCCCGATTCCCTGAGTGGCCAACTCGAAAGTGACATGTGTCCAAGGGAACGTGCGGCTAATAATAAAGTATTACAATTTGCAAATTAAAAAAAAATGTGGTAGAATGTTTAAGCTAAAACTTGTGAGAACGTCACTCTGAGGCAATCGTATTCTGACGTATTCCTCGTTGGGGAGATTTAAAGACGGAGCCACACCCAGGTGACGGGACCGATGATGCACAGACCGTGGGCGAACCCATGGCGCGGGGCGGGGAAAACCCTTCAGTGGGTCACGCAAGAAAAAGCGCGTGAACTCCTGGCCAGGCCCGCCACGCAGCTCGTGCCTTTCCTCCTACTTGGAAATCTCTTTGACTGGTTATAGAAACTGTAGGCATTTCCAAATATCTAACTGTCATCCGAAATTAAGCTAAGATTTCATACACGTAATGTGAAATGAATCCACTTATTCTGAATTTAACGTAAGGCATACAATACTTTAAAATGACCGTATTCATTTTGAGCATGTGTTTCCTCGCATTGTGTACCTGTGTGTGCATTTCGAATGCTTGTTTTATCAAATAAAAGATTTAAAGGTTTTAGGAAATAGCAAAGTGGCTGATCCACATAAAGAACTCTGAACCAAAGAAATGCAAATGACAAATGATAGGATGAATAGAATGGCTTCCAATTCAGAAATTAAGTTCTACGTAGATAAACGGAGATTGCCGAAGACGGAGAAGTGCGATTAGAAATGAGAGCCAATTAAACAAGAGTACTGAATATGAATAAGCAACCAGCTAAACTTAACACGGAAGAGAAGTTGTGAGCATTAATGCATATCGTGACTACATATACATCAGACATATATATATACACACACGAATATAGAAATCACTATGATGATCTAGTGAAACGGCATCTGTTTCCTTAGGTACTGCTATTATATTTAAAGATATGCGCCTTATGGGGCTTTCCGAGTCTCGGTTTTGTGTCCAGGGTGGTGTCTATGATCGACACCACCTTGTCCCCTCAAGCAATCAGTACCTGACCCCACCATCACTTGCCTGCAGAGTAGTCTCGTGGGGACAGACAGTGATCTCTAATGTCACCCTCATATACCCCCTCTGAAGTAGAGCACAATGATGAAGCCATAGTAACTTCCCAATAAACACTGCGCTTCTACTTGAGAAATGTTGCTAATGGTTCAAAAATTGATTTTTATCAGTTTGGTAACGAGACACTCATTTAATATTTGTCATTGAATACATGAGTAATTATTACCAGGAAGATATGAAATAGTTACTGTTTATTTCTACTGGCTATGTAGAGAAAATATGCCCAGATTTAATCTGATATGGATTTTTTAAGTCTTAAAGGCAATGGGAAAGTCTATAGAATCTCCTTATACAGAAAAGCACAAAAGTAGGCTAGAAGTAAAAGAACTGAGAAAGATCCTGTCATGAAATCCTTTGTGGGTTTATAACTCTTTTTATTTTATTAAAATGGCTGTGTTTTATAAGCCCTGCTCCACGGCCTTGCTGTATTGGTCCTGTCGTGCAAACAGCAACGTCCAGTGCTGAAGCATCTTAAGACGTGAATGGCAATCAGCATGAATTTCTTGGGGAAATAAACCAGAACATCCCAGGTAGGAAAATCTCTCGGCTTCCAGTGTGATGTTTCTTCATCCGATTTGATAGGGCATAATTGTCTAGAATTTAATACTAAAGGTAATGCAGTTTGCTTAGTTGAAACAAAGCTCGATCCCAAAGACAGAAGATTTTCGGTCCTTGGCAATACTGCTGAACTAATTTCATCTCTTCCGAATTATTCGCAATAGCCAAGAGATGGAAACAATCTAAACGCCCATCAACAGATGGAAGGATTAAAAAAAAAAAAAGTGGGCATACGTACAACGGGATACTACTCAGCTGCCACGCGTACAACATGGGTGAAGCTGGAGAACACGATGCTAAGTGACATGAGTCAGTCCCAGGAGGACAAACGCTCCCTGACTCCACTTAGATGAGGTCCCTAAAGCAGCAAAGGCAGAGAAGCGGATGGAGAAGGGTCCTTGCCAGGGGCTGGGGGGCGGGAAGTGGGGAGGGTAGTGTTGAAAAGATGCAGAGCTCAGGGCAGGCAGGGTGGAAAAGTTTTAGAGATTGCTGAGCAACGTTCTGCTTATAGTCAACAACACTGTATTGTACATGTCAAAAATGTTTAAGACGACAGATGTCACGTTATGTGTTATTTGCCACAGTGATAAAAAAAAAAAATTCACACGATGGATGAATAGGTTAGAGATCTACTCTTAGCTTCAGGAAGACAAAACAGAACTGATTTAAGTCACCGAGTGTGTGGTAATTTGTCAGGCAGCGAGACTAATAAATGACTAAGTGCCCTAAGAATGTGGGTTGATTTAGGTAAAAGTCCTCGGCATAGGTGAGGTTTTATTGCTAAAGTTTAGAACGGTTGTTTCTTTCACTTGATGTTCTATACATCACAGAGACTTGAATATGCCTCACAAGCAAATTAACACAGAGTGAGACTTGAATGACGAAAGTATGTACACTATTTAAATTATCCATTGAACTGAACATAGTTCATAGTTTCACTAAACGTTACAAGTCTCTTTCCCATTTCCCTACGTCACAGGGACGATGCACTGAACAGAAATAATGTTAATAGTCTGAACATGATCTCGGCCATATTGCTTTCCTTCTAGAGCAGTTGTTTTAATTAAACCCGAGCTTGCAAACAGTCTTTTCTTAGAAAAAAATATTTTCTTTGTACAACACAATCTCATTTAAGAAAATATAGGTAAGTAAAAAGGAGGACACGCAAATCACCAAGGCCTCACCGTCCGGTGTCGGCCACCCCTTTCCCGCTATGCTGTGCTCTCTGCCTCTCGTCCCCGCCACGTGAGCGTTTTAGAAAGTGAGATCATAACAATCTGCTTTGCTCTCCTCTTTTGCTTTTTAAAAATTTATTTTTCCTTTAAAAAATTGTGGATCAGTAAGTATTTCCTGACCACCTGCTTAATAACTGTAAGATAACACCTCCTTCGCTAGAGTCATGGGAATAAAACAAACACATCTGCTCACGTATTCGTGCATTCATTCACTATTTACGGAGGTCTCGGCCTGTGCGTGTGGGGACACGCAGAGTAGGATGAAATCTCATGCCAAGACCGATGGTCACACGAACAATTACCAAAGTGAACGGGCGTCTGAATCAGAGACTTCTGCTGAAATCAGGCCTCTCCTGTTTGTCGCTGTGTAATCTTGGCAAATTATTTAACCTCTCTGTGCACTTTTCCTTATTTGCAAAATGTGGACCGTCATATTTGCTGGCTGAGCAGCAGCAAAGATTAGAAGAGATGACGTATGCAGGGCACAGACTGCGGGGCTGGCTCCAGGTGCTCAGTGGCTAATGGGTTTAGTAAAATGCGATCAGTTCTGCGACAGGATATGTTCTGAGAGGGAGCACGGACAGCAGCCTGCCTTTCCTCCACTCCCTTCACCAGGAGTCATCGCTGGGGGCTGGCGCCTGGTCGAGTCTCCTAGTCAACTAGGAGTTGCTGGAAGGAAGAGGCTTCCTTCTGGGTAAGGACCACCTGTTGTAACTAGGGCATAGAATTGATAAGACATGGCTTCCTGGAGAAAGTCATGTAAGCCGCATAACTTTTTGTGGGTACAGACCAGAGACATTTCATGTTTTGAAAGCTTCCTGCTGTAGGAGCAGCTTGGACACAACAGCAGCTCATCTATTCTGGGGAGAGGGGCTTGTCCAGCGTGGGGAAGGAAAACCTGGGGAGCTCCCTGGCTGCCCAGACCGCTCTCTGTCCAAGGCTCCCCACCACCTGCATCCTCGACGCTGTTTGGAAAAGCTCCATTACTGGGACGAGCTCTGCACGCGAGACAGGGCTGACAACCGACCGGGCTGAGCACGGGCAAGGGCTGCAGCGGAGGAGACTCAGAGGCGCCAGAAGCCAGAAGACAGACGGGAAGGTGAGACGGCCATGGGGTGGGGTGAAAGGCCAAGGTCAAGCTCAACAGGAAAGGGAGAGGCTCATCGTGAGGATCAGGTGTACCTGGCTTTACCACGAGGGCCAGAGAAAGCCACGGAATTTCATTCCGGGGATCACCTGACCAGGACAATGGACCCCAACAGGGAACTAGGACGGAGCGGTTAGGGCGGGGAGGGCCTCAGGGAAGGCTGAGACCCAGATGATGGAAAGTGAAGGAAGGAGCGAAGAGCTTAGGCCGTGGACGAAAAGAAGAGAAAAGACCAGGGAGAGATTAAGGAGCAACGAGGCTTTTAAGGAGCTTTAATTTAATGAGAGATAAAATATGGATAAAAATAGTTCTAAAAGGGACGCTAACCATATTAGACTATGTTTTTGAGCTCGTAAATTATGTCAGCCGATAGTGTGCCAGCCCCACATACATGAACTCATTAGAACCTTACGTAATTCTATGGGGTGAGCTCTGTCATCATCCGTTTCAAAGATTTGGAAATTGAGGCCCGGGAAGATGACACGGCTAGGAAGTGGTGGGGTCTAGGCCTGTAAACTAAATGGTCCAGAACGCGAACTCGTCACCTTTATAATGTCAGAGCATCCCGTAACGTGGCGGGAAATCACAGAAGCCATAGGAGAGATGGTACCCAAACAGGGAGGATTCAGGGCAGGACACGCTTTCTGGCCAGTGACATCGGGCCATTCTTGAAGAAATGGACTCAAGTTGCAGAACACTCTGTATCACATCCGATACAGCACAGAAGACCCCACGTTATATCCGACATGCCACATGTTCCATATAACCCATCGACTTACTTTCATAATTTGGAAAGACCACGCCTCTGAAATAAATAGTGGTTTTGAACAAACACATTTCACAAGGCCTCCGATCTCAACCTCCTGTCTGCTATATAAATCTGCCTCCTTCGACAGGATTTCAGCCTCAAAAAGAGCAGATGTGAGATTTGATTCCCGTTCAGAGTGAGTTCAAAAGTGAGATCAGAAAGCAGAGTTTTTTCCTTAAAGTGTAGCTGATTCCGCTTTTAGGTTTTTATTATTTAAAAATGGCAAAGAAATTTTCATTTCTCTGAAAATTAACACCAAAGCGTCACTTGTAAAGACAGAATAACTTATTATCCGGCCAGTGTCTCACAGGAATTTAATTTGGGGAAACAGAACCTTTATCACTTTAAGGTGCACTCAAGCAAATAGAGGATTATAATATTGGACACTAGGAAGGACCAGGCACACTTACCACCTGCGTGTCTGTTCTCCATATTCTTAACTCCCATTCTATGACCCTTATCTTACTGGTGGGAGCTTTAGCTTTCGTAAACCCCCAAATTCACTGGAACAGACCCAATATCAAAGGAAAGAAAAGAAGATGGCATTATTGTCTTTAATGGAACACTGCAATGGGTAACATATGGCCCGGGAAATAAAGGCTCAGGGGACCACACGTTCTTAGTGCCCCTGGCTGTGATTCACTGAGATTCTGGAGAAATGTGGGCTTCGGACCCAGTGCCAAACAGGGTCGATGGCGACCTAGTGGATGAGGCTGTGCCTGACAGACCCCCGAGGTGTGGTTTCCGTGAGATTCGCATTCATCATGTACAGAGTTCCACTCGTGGATGGCGTGTCACAGCAGGCAGACTCGCTGTAGCTGCCACCACCCAGCTGGATCCAAAGTAAAACCTGGGTGCTGACCCATATAACGATCTTATTGGCTGCAAATCTACTGAGGTCAAGCTTGACAAGTATCTAGACTAGAGAATCTAGTAAGCTGACTGAGTATTAAGAAAAAAATGTAAGGAAAACTGTGGGAGTTGGGTGCGTAATTGTCAGCTAAGGAGGTCTGGGTTGGCGTAGAAGCACCCCCTGGAACCAGGAGACTTGAGAGCAGGTGTCCGCTATGCCACTTAACTCATTTGACCTCACTGGGTCTGAACTTTTTCGATTGTAAATAAAGGGGGTACTGCTGTTATTTTAAGCTCCTTTCATTTGTAATATTTACAATTTTTACTTGAATCATAAAAATTAAATAGGTGTCATAGTTATGTACATAATTTCATTCATCTGGAAGAAAATCTACACCGGTCGTTTAAATTCCCTCATAAGTTTCTCTTTTACTACTTTTCTAAACTATTGTGCTTGGAAGATGTTTGTCTGCCAAATAAACAGTATTTAAGTAATTTTCTCTATTTCTCTTTCTCCCCCTCTCTCTCTCTTTTCGTTTCTTCTTTCCTTCCTTTCTTTTTCTAACCCAAGACACATTAATGAGACTTTGGGTCAGCCTGAGTTAACTAGAATTGTCGAACTGAGCTGACTTAATTTCTGCCCAAAGCAATTTGACATTTCCGTTAAACTATGCAGCCTTATCAGAGTAAAAGGTACACTTTCCTTTAAGCTCTTCTGACATATTAAAAGCAGCACCTGGACACCCGTGGTGACCATCATGGATCCTAGGCCTGGGGCTATTCGTATGCGCTCTGCTCCTTCCAGTGTGAGGATGCTGTCACTGCTGGTGGCCTTGCTCTGTACCCACTACGTCCGCACAGGGGCAGTCCCCCCACCCTTCCTGAGACCAGAGCCCTGAGCACACAGCTCGCCACCGCTGCCTGGCCTACCTCAGCCTCCCTTGGGCTGCGGGACTCTGACCTGTGGCATCTCTGCCTCAGTGTACCCTGGGACATCTCTGCTCACCTGGCCCAGTACCTGAGCCTGCAGGTGGCCTGCCTCCGCCCCAGGTTGTCAAGGGATAATCATGAATGGGCTCTTTGCAATGTTGATGAACGTGTTTCAGAAAGTGGATGTGGAAATTGAGTCAACTTCAGGTCTTACAACTGTAACAAAGGCTGACGCTCAAGCAGGCAGCTTGGCTGTGGGACAACGTGGGGAACTGGGCGGGCCTGAGCGTTATAGCCAGCTAAGCGCAGGGGACCACGTCAGGACCTCGGACCCATTGATTGTTAAAGAATAATCTTATCAGTTGGAGCAATAACTTTTGGTGAAACTGTGAAGAAGAAGCACGTCTATCAAATCACAGATGATCGGAGCTGACAGGTCCGTGTGATCAACACACACACAGGTAGACCGTGCTCTGATTGCCAGGAGCAGGTGGAGTTTCCAGGTGCGCAAAACTTGCTTGCCATCTCAACTGAATCGACAGTTCAGGCTTTAAAATGCAGATAAGCCTAGTTTAGGAATAACTGAGTAAATTACAAGTAATTGAGCACTACCCTATAAGTCTAGAATTTACCCCAAAACAGTTGCTAATGCGTCCAAAGCCATATATTTTCATTCTTAAATTAGCTTATGCTCCAGGGTCCGTGCTTGATTCTCAACTTTTAATATCACTTTGAGATCGTTCAGGAGACTATCTACTCCAAGACGCTTAAAAGCATCTGTCAAACAATGAGACAATTTCTCCAACAGCTTGTATTCACGTAAGCGTCATTTGATGGATTTATTCAGTGGTCACGACATCTAATTGTTCCTCTAAGGTCCTGATTAAAAACCTTATAAATGAAGTCTGAGGATGGAAACAATCTCCAGAGGTAGACGTTCGAAATGAAAGAGTCTCAGAGGCGGAGTGAGCAAGCGAAGAGTGGACACCAAGGCTGAAGGGGGCGGCCCTAGCCTGGACCAGGCGTCGGAGGATCAAAGTGCCTGGTGGCGAAGCCCGTCTGGTGACAGCGCACGTGTGGCCGACGGCATCGCTTGGGGAGGGCTCCTGTTTGTCCTGAGAGGCACCGGTGCCCTTCACCTCTGAGGCAGAGCAGCACCCCCAGACCGGACGATGCACTTCCTGTCGGGTGCCCGGACGGCTTGGTCTACCTCACCCCTTTGCCTGGGGAAGGATGTTACTTGTACCACCCCAAATTCATGAGAAGTAATTCCTTGGTTTTGTCTTCTCTGGTAGATTGAATCCAGCGTGATTAAAACAACATTCCAGCGATCTCCACGTGTGACCTTGCACTACCTCCCAGGCCTTCCCGAGCTCGGCCTGGGAAGCGGGAAGCAGGTGGCGCTCCCTGGCCGAGCTCGCTCAGGTTTAGGAAAGCGCCAGCTTCGAGGGTTCCTAGTCCCTGGCTTGCTCCTCCCGTTTGGTTTTCTGATGGGAAGATGGAAACCCCACGAGATGAAGGCCGTCTTCACCGAGCCTCCGGAACTGTGCCGGGCCCCTTCGCAGGTCAGCTCCGTTAACTGTCACGAACGCCTGGGGAGGTGGCGCCACCAACTGCATTCGTGCCGTGGACGAGACACAGGCTGGAAGCCGCGGCTGAGGGGGACAGATGGCGGGGCCCGTGCGGAGAGGTCACAGAGTCATGAGAGGGTTAGGCTTTAAAACCGGTCCTGGTTCCGAGGCTTTCCTGCCTCCGGGCCTGGCACGCGGGGCGTGAATACTTCGACAGCACTGGTCCTCATCGCGTCCGTGGGCCTGGAATACATAGTTTAAGGCTCCGAGAGGCACGCGGGGCGTTAATACTTCGACAGCACTGGTCCTCATCGCGTCCGTGATAAAACCAGTTTCTAGTAAGTTCCTTTTTCACAGGCTGTAGTCGGCACGAACGTCGCAGAGAGTGGCATGTGCTGACCCTCTGCCCTGCCTTCTGGCTCATCCCTTCCCTGTGACCACACTCTAAAGCAACATTCGCGTCACGCCACCCCTGCTCCCCCAGCCCACTGGCAGGGCCTGGGACACTCCTTTGTTCCCTAGAGCAGTGTCCGCTGATGGGAATACGATTGTGGGGTGCGGCTGGGTGGGGGCTGCCCCCCGGGGAAGGTGGAGGACCACTCAGGGTCGATTCTGGCTCTTCCTATTCTGGTTTTCGACGCGTGAGATAAAAAATGTTGATGTTCGAGCTGGCTTACGCCGCTTACGTGAGCATAACCGACAAGATAATTCTGAATGGAATACATTCTGGGCGACAATTCCAGCAAAATGAAGCATTCGAAGTCTGGCACATCCTGCTGCGGACCTGCCCCGCACGTAGATGCAGGCCAGACTTACACGCATGTACTTCTTTCCGCTGTATCTTTGCTATGAATAAGCAGTTAACAAACTGTGACCCACGGGGGCCGGGCGATTTGCTCCTGACCCAGGAGGACTTCGAGAGGGTGACATGAAGGGGTCCTGGGAAGCCTACCCTCAGTGTCCCTGGCATATCTGCTGTGGTTTAAGTGGCATCTGCCTCAGAATTCAGATGAAAGTATAGTTACATGTTTTTTGTTCGTGTGTATATATTTGTTTTGTTTTTTTTTTTTTAACACTACGCTAAATATGCAGTCAATAACTTGGCTAATTTCACTTTTTTAATTAATTATCATCTTTTTTTACAAGCTGGGTATAAGACGCCTCAAATTGCGGTATTCATAAAAAATGCTTTGTATCTGAAACTTTCACATCGCCACACAAGTTTTCAAATAACCATCCCTGGGGTGACGATACAAATGATGGGTTCGAGTGCTTCCTCTGGGTTGAACCACACTGCGGATTACCACGACATGTTAAAACCCGGTAAAAGTGAGAAGTGATGTTAGATGTAGCACAGGGAAGCGACAGGGCCCGTTCCTACAATAAAGGCACCGTTTATTATTAAGTACCTGCTACAGGAAATCTGCCGCTAGCTTTGTATACCTTCTTTCTAATTCTCATTCTCTAGGAAATATATAAACAAATTAGTAACAATATTAATGTTCCTGATATTAGGAAATGATGACGAGATGCACACTGACCAGGCCACACAGCTGAGAAGTCCCCAGATGGCGTGTGACCCTGGGCTTTCTATCACCGTCCTGCTGTTTATAGCTTCAGGAACGAGGTGTGGGCAGGCGCGATATCCCATACAGGTTTGTCACATGACTAAACGGTACCTCCCACAAGTGACCCTAGCTCAGGTGTGAACAAATCCAAGTCGACGGCCTTTGGAAGCCGTCTCTGAATTACAGCGACAGTGGTAACCGCAACCACAGCTCGCGTGTACTGACTGCACGCGAAGCTCCTCTCAGCCCCTCACGCAGTCTCAGCTCTAGGAGGTAGAAATTCGCTCACTAGATAGGAGAGAAAAGCAAGGCCCAGAAGGGTGGGCCCCGGATCAGGAACGACAGAGAGAAAACTTTCATCGTGAAGGCCATAATGGTTGTTTACTCAAAGTTTTATGCTGATAAATTGACTAGGTCTTCTCATCTAGGGTCTTGAATTTAGATAAAGCACTAGTAGACTTAATTCCTCAAGATAGTAACGATCGATGCTTCTTTTCCATAAATCATGCCAATAAATCATAGAAATAGACAGACATAGTACACAGATATGGATATGGAAATAGGCTACAAGTAAGAATCTATGAGTAAAACTGCGCGTAAAATGAAGATGGAGAAAAAATACGGGGATTCTTGGGAGGAAAACAAGTTTAGATCTTGGCTTGAGCAAATGTGGGATTCAGTAACGTGGGCTGCAGGCCAGGCGGCACACGGCACCCTGCTCAAAGCCTGTGAAGCGGACGTGAGACCTGCAATGTCCTGGGCTTTCCAGGCAAGGTGGGTCGGGCTGGGCAGGGCCAGGCGTGAGGAGGACGGCAGGTCGGTTCGGAATGAGCTAATGTCTGATGTCTCTGCATAAGCCTGATGAGAAGGGCCGGGATCGTGATTTTCCAGTCAATGAGCTACAATCCATGGTTGCTGCTGTCTGGTGCCTGTTCACTTAGGACCGTAATACACCAAGACAAGGACAGACATCTGCGAACGTCCTTGTGACTATGCCTGAGAGCGAGGCTGACCCGGGCCCCTCCTCTAGCCGCAAGCGGAGCCTCAGGGGGCATTTGCTGTGGGAGGTAGGGGGGGGGCTCGTATGGGACTGAAGAAAGGCTTTCAACACGAGAGAGAACCCCCATGTGCCCAAGGACGGGCACTCCGGAGCTGAAACAGGAAGACAGACACCTGCATCCACACGGAACCACTAACACCCGGCACGTTCCCCCGGACGCCATGGCCCTCTCTGTGAACTAGGTGTCGCTGCTCTCGTTTTACTGATGAAACCGCACAGCGAGAGGCCGAGTGACTTCCCACAGCGGTACCGACACTCCAACACGCGTCTCTTTGTGAGCAAACCCCGGAATCTTTGCTGTGCACCCCGCCTTCTGTGGGTGCGCTGATGGAGGGCTTTGGCAGGGGTCCTCCAAGAGTGGAACTGCCAATTCGCCATCTAAGACTCTGTGAAATCCAGAGAGAGCGCCTTGGGCGAGGAGGCAAGCCCTAGTTTATAACTAGGGGGTAACTGGCCGGGTCTATGTCCTGTCTCCCCAAGCCTAATACTCAGACACTCAGAGAAGAGACAAGGAGAAAAGGTAGGATGACAGGTGTCAAGAGAAATGTACCCAATGAGCTAAGAAAGAGGCAACTGCTGGATGAAAGAAATGTGTGTGTGAGTGAGTTTCTGATGCTCATATAAGTGACTGCTTTGACAATGAACTTTTCCATAAATAGAACTCTAAGCCTCCAATTTTATACTGAGGTAACAGCTCATTTTCATATTATTGCAGAAACCTTTTCAGTTCATTTGGAAGTGTTCATCGACATTGACTGAGGGCTTTCTCCGTATGAAACACTGGCCGAAGAAATGCCTGTTCAGTCGATGGGTGTTTATTGAGCAGGTACTATGTATGTGCTGGACCACGAAGGTTCAAACATTGAAACAACAACGACAAGGTACATGTCCTATAAATGCCTGCTATTTGGAACAGATGAAGAAAAGCTGTGACAAGAAGAAACTGGCCTCAATTTCTCATCGCTCTTTTGAGATTTCTGTAACAGGAATGATGATGTCTGGCTGCTTGCCTAAAGAGAAGGCATGCTGAATTCACATAATCAAAGTGATACGAGGTTCTTCTTCTCATCAGGATATTGATCACTAAAAAAAGTTTGCAGAGAGTCAGAGGTAGAT
This sequence comes from Pteropus alecto, assembly GCF_000325575.1. NCBI lineage: Eukaryota > Metazoa > Chordata > Mammalia > Chiroptera > Pteropodidae > Pteropus > Pteropus alecto. The sequence goes on from NW_006438073.1 coordinate 5,958,546, forward strand.
AACTATAGAGAGAATGAGAGAGAGAATTGGGTGGAGAGGAGTGGCACCAAGGCAAACGCATTCACGGCAGGGGTGACTCGCGAACTGTCACGGTGGTGCATGAGGCTGTGTGACATTCTGTACGGCTGCCAAATATTAATTGAAACAATTAACTGCAGAAAACACGTGGGCACAACAGTCTTAGCAGCGCATAATCCTTTCTAGTTAAGAAGTCCTTACAGGATTATGGGGAATTCTAATTGCCTGCGCAAGCCGCACGCGGGGAGTGGGGAGTGGGAATCTGGTAAGTGGACGGCTGGGGCCGAGGTGGGAGCCCGGGAGGGGGATGCGCTCCAAGCACCGCGGCGTGTTCACGGCTACGTGCCGAGCGGAGCGCCAGGACTCCATGGAACTCGTGGACCGCTCCAGTGACGGTCGTGAGCACGCAGCTGACACACGCGGGAGTTGCCTGTGTTTTGTGGGCACGCTGACGGACAGTGTGACCCTTACCTAGTGTGCACGGAGCCTCTAACCCGCATTGGGAGTGTGGGGGGGTGTCCGCGGCTGTCACTCCTGTCCCCATGAGGCACTTGTCCCACTGCACCGCGCAGCTGGAGGTCCGCTCGCCGGGCAGAGGCCAACGCCGCGGAGGGACGGTCAGCGCCGCGGAGGGACGGCAGCGCCGCGGAGGGACGGTCAGCGCCGCGGAGGGACGGTCAGCGCCGCGACAGCGCGGACTGCCTCGGCCCGTGTGGCACCCACGTGGCGCCCACGTGGCACCGGCGCAGCCGTCCGGCCCCTTCCGCAGCAGAAGCGTGGCATCGTGACACGTTTTCCTAAGTTTTGAGGGAGCAGCTGCATCCCGCGCGTGCACATTCCTTTCAGTGGCCGACGCAACATATTTATTCAAAACCGTCTGTAAACATGAAAACGGATCGGCCGAGTGAAGGACATACCGCTTCCTTTCCCCGTCGCCAGTCCTGGATCGCCATTCCGTTCCTCTGTGCAGGGCCACGAACGTGTCCATAACAATGGAACTCTGACCTTGAACTTCCTGGTGGCCCAGGGCACGGAACGCAGAAGCGACCGGAGGGAAATGTGGGCGCAGCATTTTCATCCTTGCTTTGATTTGTGCCCAGGAAAACCCCTCGTCCCCTGGGCTGGATTGGCTGGCCACTCCAGTCCCCAGAGGAAGGGACACGGCGCTGCCTGCGTCTCGGTGAGTCATCAATACTGCAAATAATACTTATTGGGAAATGTGTTAAAAAAAAAGAAAGTCCATCCGAATCAATTTGTAATGTAAAACATGTAGTTTTAGAATAAATGTCATTTGCAGAAGTCTGTTTTCTTGCCGAGATCGTAAAGTACCCCGATTCTTGGTCAACACCAAAAGGACAAGTTGGCCAAATCTCTCCTTAGGCAAGAACCCTTTTCTCTTCGGTCCCCTCCAAGGCGAAAGACAGAAGCAAAGCTCTCCTCACATTCAGATCAATCACAATTCTATTAGCCAGCCGAACACCCTCAGTCACTCAATGCCTCTCATTTATTAAAGCCTTACCAGTTTTGAAATTCAAATAATAGCTTGGCTTGTTATCTATCACTAAAATCTGTACTCCATTACGCATTTATGATTACCTGTAAATTTCATGGCGATATTCAAGTTTTAAAATGTTGATGCATTTAAAAGTGTGTGAGTATATAAACAAAATTATACGATCATAAAATAAGTTAATAATTATAGCTACATAAATACTAAAGGTCAGATTCTATCTTATATTTATTTGTATTAAATAATCCAACTGGTAATTTACCGAGCCCCTGTAATGCGCCAGCAGACACAGTGATAAGCACTGAGAATTCAACAGTGACCAAGATGATATTGTTCTTGCTTTCTGAGAGATGACATCAAATAAACTAACAAATGAATGAGTAATAATTGTAAATTATTACACAGAGCATAAAGGAAGCAAATGCGGAGCTGTGGCCAGGTACCTGGCTTATGCGATATGTGGCTTAATCAAGACTTTTAAAAGAGAAAGTCTCACCTAAACCATAAATCGCAGAAGTCACATCATATAAGGGAAGGGGTCCCCTTGGAGGATGGCCTGGTTCTGGAGAGTCCCAGAGGGAGAAACAACGGGCTGGAAGGCAGAGGACGTGGAGAAAGTTCACTGGGCGTGAGGGGCGTGTCGGAGGGCGAGGAGGTGGGGTTTGTTGGGGACGGTGGGGGTGGTAGCGTGGAGGATGGTTTGGGGCTGAGGTGAAGGCAGCTGGGAGGTCAGCCTGGAGGGCCCAGTGTCCCTTGGAGGGATGGGGGCGCCGGATTCCAGCGCTGTCCTCGTGTCCCAGACCAGCGGCTGCCGGTGGCGGGGACCGCCCAGACTCCTTCTGTTCCCTTTCCTTTTGGCTTGGTCACCTTTTGTGCTAAGATGACGAATATTGTGTTGGAGAATCTCACAACATTCCTTACATCTAGTTCACATATTTTAGACTCTCAAATTCTTATTGTAAGTAAAAATACAACTGTCCCAACCTTAGATCATGCTGTGTAACCTCTTTGTCGCAGAATCCCTTATGGAGAAGCGTATGAGAGCTACAGACCTCCCTCGGGTTAGCTTGACAGTGAAAATTCTTTTATTTTCTTTCTTTGGGTTGGAGGTATGGATGACAAAGTGCCAAGCACATAAGTATTTTATTGGTCACTTCACCTGACTTAAATGTTTCGTTCAGTGACAATGCTGAGGATTATTGTGAAGATTTTCTCAAGGGGCTGAGCGTACAGTGATCACAAGAGCCCCTGGTTTCTTGTCACCAGGGAACCTAAATCATGGAGGGAGTTTATATTATTATCATCTATGCTCCCTGCGACGGTCCTCGGAGAAAGCGCATTCTTCTCAAAATATTTTACTATGTGGAGTTGGCAGGACTCTTTGAAAAGAGAGGGGATACTAAGCAAAAAAAAAAAAAAAAAAAAAAAATGAGGGAGGAAAAAAGAAAATCTTATAATATCTGTCATTCTTCTTGGCGACCTATCATGTGATAATAATTATCATTACTCAGGTAATTTTGAAATGGTTTGTTGGAAAGACCTGATAACCATCACTGCAAAGGGGACTCGATCAGAGTGCGGAAGAATGACGCATATAAACTCCTGTCATGTGAAAAGACATGCATTACACTCCTAACAGACAGTGGGCTATTGGTCAAATTCATGTATGCAGGAGGAAAACTTGAAATAGTGTCTCACCTACGGTAAGCAGTATTTATGTGATTGCTATGATTATGATAACGACAAAATATTTCATTTCTATCATTATGAAATATATCGCAAAAATGAATACTAGACAAACACTACCCATAATGATTCCAAGTGAAGCCAGTAGAAGTAAAACAGTATTTCTACCATCCATCATTTCATCATCTGACATTCCATTAATCAGGATTTAAGCGTATCATTGGTGGTCCATCTTCATGGCCACCAGCTCATAGACTGTTATCAAGCAGGTGACAGGAAAGGATCTTACTCTGCGGATCTTACTCTGCGGAGCTGGCGCTGCCCTCTGTTGCCAAAACATGGTGGCCATGCGCTGTTAGACAAAACACAGAGGACCTTGAAAAGGGGCTCATTGGCAACTGAAGATGAATAATTGGCTGAGTTGAAACTGATAAATGAAGGAATCAAAGTGATAAAAAATGATGAGGATGATGAAAGGCAAAGGGGCAAAAAAGCTAATGGCTTTTACTTAGAAATCATAGTTCATGCAAATTAGTTAAACTAAAGAAAGCTTTCTATCAGTTTTTATTATTTATTGCTCACTATTCCCCAAGTTATTTTCTTTAGAACTTTTTTTCATACACCAGAGCAAAAAGGCTCTTTCCTTCCTTTTCCTTCCTTCCTTCCTCTCCCCGCTCCTTCCTCTCTCCCTCTCTCCCTCTCTCCTTCTCTCTTTCTACTGACCTCCATGCCCTGAGTGGCAAAATGAAGTTAGTACTGAACTGAAGGTCAAAAGATATGTCTCAGTCTCCTCAATTCAAAGAACAGGAACCTAGAACAGCCCAGACGACTTTGCAAAAGCAGGACAAAGTTGAAGGATAAACCCTTCCTGCTTTCAGTAATTTTTATAAACCGAGAGTCATCAAGATGTATGTTACTGGCCTACAGAGAGGCACACAGATTGAAAGAACAGAACAGATGGCATCGAAACAGATCCATATGTTTATGGCCAACTGACTCTGACAAAGGTGAAAAGTTAATTTAGTGGAGAAAGAATGGTGTGTAAAAACAATCGGATATTCATATATATAAGAAAAGAACTTTGATTCATACCTTGCACCATACACAAAAGATAACTCAACATAGATCAGTAACTTTAATATAAAACATAAAGGAAGTTTCTAGAAGAAAACATGAGAAAACTTTTCTCACCTTTGGTTAGACAAAGATTTCTTAGATATGATACATAAAGCATGATCCACAAAAGAACCAATTAATAAATTGAATTTCACCAAAATTAAAAACTTCTGTTCCCTGAAAGACACTATTTAAGAAAATGAAATGATAAGCCTGAGACAGGAAGACAATATTTGCGAATCATTTATCCGATAACGTACTTGCATTCGGAATATGTAAAGAACTCTGAAATTTTTATGATATGAAAACAGCCCAATTTTTTTAATGGGAAAAATATTTGAAAACCAGTCCACCACAGAAGATAAGAGAATGACAAATAAGCACATGAAAAGATGCTCAAAATCACTAGTCATCAGGGAAATACGACTTAAGACCAAAAGGAGACAGCACTACGTACTCAACAGACCCTTAAAATGCGAAAGACAAGACTGCCCAGGCCATCGCTCCGTAAGGTATATAAATGTCGAACCACCGTGCTGTACACCCGAAACTCGTATAATACTGAATGCTACCTGTAACTGAAAAATAAAAACAATTAAAATTAAAGACTGATTATGTCAAGTGTTGCAGATGACACGGAGTAACTGGAATCCTCCTCCAGTCATGATGAGAATGCAAACTGTACAATCGCCTTGGAAAACAGTTTTGCAGTTTCATAAAAAAGAAACTAAAATATGATCCAGTGATTCCAATCCTAGGCATTTATGAAAGAGAAAAAGAGGTATATGTACTTATAGAGACCTGCGTAAACTTTCATCGCAGCTCCGTTTGTAATAACCAGGAACTGGAAATAATCCGAGTGTTCAACAGTTGGACAGATGAGCAAATTGTAGTTAAGTACACACAAAAAAATACAATTCAGCAACAGAAAGAAATCAACTTTGGATGTACACAGCATCTGATTAACTCAGGCTCACTTAGAAAACGATTCTTCCAGTTAGAGACCAGAAAGCCAAAGCTCAGAGAAGTGAAGCAACTTGCCTGAGGTCGCACAGGTGACAGGAGTTGAAATTCAGTCTCAGGTCTGTCTGAGTATAAAGCATGTCTTTTCACCCCTGTACCATAGCCACTGGCCTTAACCTTTCTGGGGTTCGGTTTCCTCCTCTGTAAAATATTCAGGTGAGTAAAATAATCTCCAAGAATAACGTCAAATCTAAACTCCTAGGAGTCTCTGTGAAGCGAACTGATTCAATGTACAATTTCATTCATTTAAAAACATCTTTCATTTCAGAAGACACCAAATTCGCTTCGAAGCGTGCGATGCAGATAGCAAACAGGTTAGTGCTTGACTGAGGCACCTCTGCGTGTTTTCCCCCCGTGGCTGGTTTGTACACTCCCGCTGCAGAGTCTCAGGCTGAAGGGCTGCGTGAGAACTTCCGTTACAGCATGTTTGGCTGGAAAGCTTGGCCCCTATGGTAAATACAAAGGTGCTTTCCTGAATGCTTCAGAAGGCACTAAAAAGCCATTAAAAATGAGACTAATGGGACGAGTGTGTCCCATTTTCACTGCTATTAACCATTACTCTCCATGCCTTCGGTATTTCCTAAGACGCTAACCTTTACAAGAAAGCTTAATAGCAATATAGAGTTTCATCATCTGCCAGATTCAGGTAACATTCATTACCTACTTCTTCTTTTCTATTCTACATACTTTCTGTGCCAATAATATACAGCATATTTAAATGATCTTTTTCTATTCACTGACTCAGATACATTTAACTTAAGCGCTAGGTCCCCATATGCCACTTTTCCACTGCTTGGCTTACGTGTCCTTATTTCTATAACAGGTTGTAGAGCCGATGGTTGTAACATTTTAGACTCTATTTCTTTCCTTTCAAGTGTATTTTAGGATTCCCTAGATGTAAGAAATAGAGACTTAAGCATAAAACTGGGTTCAGTTTTCTAAAGTGCAACCAATTAGTTGTCACAACTGATAGTTCACTGATGTAAAAGAAGCTTTGTGACAAAATTGAAAGTTATTGTGTACTTTCAGTGAGCAAGGTATAACAGCATAAAGGTAACTGACTGAACCACAAAATCTTGTTTGTCAACCAAATGGTCTCTTATCTTTCTTATCTCAAAATATACCCTTTTAACACACTGCTCATTCTTTAAGAAAACCCTATGGTCATAATGTCAATTACTAACTTTATTTTCTATTTACATTATCCACTTATGAAGACCCTTTTCCTCAATTTAATTAGTTAGTGTCACTCACATCTTAATTGGTAACTGGGTGAGACTGAGCTGAATTTGTAAACGATGCCACAATGTCAGATCGAGCCACGTCAATCTTATAAATACACATCACAGCTAGAGCACATCTAAACAACACCCACACACATATCTGTGGGCTGGAATTGGATTTTTACATTTTTATTTTAATAATAATGATACATTAAATAAAGTAAAATGGCACCGTTAAATATAAGATCTATTCCCCCCTCAATTTCAGTTCTAATACCTTCAGTTCAGATCATCAAAACTCAATGCAGAACAGTGAGTTGAAGCATAAGCACTTTAAGAGCAAAAATCATCTAATATTGCTGATGTTTCCTGATATCTGTGGGTTTTCAACCTGTAGCTGCATATAACCAAACTGTTACTGACGACATAATTGACGACATGTTCACTGATGCAGCAAATATTTCAATACGATACGAATTCTTTGGCCACAAACAGCAAAGTGCTTTGCCCTACACCATGTTTGTAGTATTCAGCAATAATTTCAGAAGGACAGACTCCCTTACAGGTGCCGAATTCTTCCAATGAAATTGTATGGCTTAAATACATTTTTGAAACAATTACTCATAATTTACTGTCCTAGTCACAAGATATTTCAGCCATTTTTATTAAGGACAAATAATACATTTCACCGTGGTTTTAATTTGTGTTTCCCTGATGGTTAGTGATCTTGAGCATCTATTTACATGTCTATTGGCCTCTGTATGTTTTCTTGGAGAAATGTCTAAGAAGTTCCTCTGCCCATTTCTTAATTGGATTGTTTGTGGGGTTTTTTTTTTTTTTTGTTATTTTGTTTTTTTGGTGTTCAGTTGTATGAGTTCTTTATATATTTTGCTGATTAACTCCTCATCGGCTGTGTCACTGATGAATATCTTCTCCCAAACGGTAGATTGTCTTTTTATTTTCTTAATGGTTTCTTTTGCTGTGCAAAATCTTTTTTAGTTGAATGTGGTCCTATTTGTTCATTTTTTCTTTTGTTTTCCTTTCCCGAGGAAATAGATCAGAAAA
>NW_006438073.1:5966398-5975906 GCF_000325575.1 Pteropus alecto
TTATTCAATGGAATATTACCCAGCCATAACATATAAAAAATGAAATCTTACCATTTGCAACAACACGGATAGATTTAGAGGGTATAATGTTAAGTGAAGTAAGGCAGACAGAGAAAGACAAATACCATATGATTTCACTTATCTGTGGAATCTAAACAACAAAATAGACAAACAAAACAGAAACAGACTCACAGATAACAGAGAACAAACTGATGGTTGCCAGATGGGAGGGGGGTTTGGGAGGCTGGGGGCAAAAATGGAGATATTAAGTAGTTACAAAATAGTCGTAGAGGTGTCAAGTACAGCACAGGGAATATAGTCAATAATATTGTAAAAAGTATGCATGGTGCCAGGTGGGCACTAGACTTATTGGGGGGAATCACTTCATAAATTGTACAGACGTCTAACCACTATGCCGGATGCCTGAAACTAATATAAAATAATATTGAATGTCAACCATCGTTGAAAAACAAAAAATAATAAAAATAAATAACGTAATGAAGCATTACACTGCGAAGCAATATGGTAGTTATTTGCCTCTAGTAAACCAACAATTCATTGTCATCTTTTTGTATGTCTATTTCTAAACAAGACTGAAAGTCCCTGAAAGATGAAACCGTCTTTGGACTCTGGCGTCTCCATAACTAGCGCTGTGCATGGAACTCAGGAAAAACCCGACCCAGGGGTGGCTAGGTGGCGGCGGGTGATGGATAAGCACAGAGCGACAGGATGTCTTGGTAGAGCACTGTAAGACATTCACATGGCAAAAGACAACCAGATCTACCAGATGCCTAAGTCCGAATCAGCAATTTCTAACAGCTGGTACTATCAAGACATACAAGGGACCAAGAGTAAAACAGATGAGAAGCCTTACTTTTGAAATATCCAGAATTTTAAACTGGTAGCACCCTCGGCAACTGACTGGCCTAATGTCCTGACTTTAAAAGTAAGGAAAGGATTCTGGAGTGTTGAATGACGGGGACACGTTTACACAGAGAGCCAGAGGCAGAGCTATAACCAGAAACCAGAGGTGGTAACTTCGGCTCACAGCTTCGCTTACCTCAGCAGTTCATCCGATGCCGACTTTTAAGTGGCTTTTCCCCGAGGAGGTTGGTACTGGGCAAAATGAGGAATTGAAAGGAGATTTGAAGGTGGTATTCTAGGTGCCTACAATTTAATTGGCGTTATAAGAATGACTGGTATTAGGAAATTGGGTAAGGATTCTGGAATGGAACAGGGGGCGAGCGTCTTGAGGACATAGCGTTGGACCTAAAGGGTCTAGGCGGGTAGAGAGAACACTGAGGCCTCCGGAGGTATAGAGGGAAGTGGGCAGCTGGTCCAGGCACAGGGACACGACAGAAACGGAAATTCTCCGGGTGGGGATTCAAAAGGAAAGGAGCACTCCTGAAGCAGGCCGCTGGGAGTGAACGAGAGAGGACCTCGGTCAAGGAGGAAGTCTCTGCAGATGTGGCACTGGGTTTCAGAAGCCACACGACATCACTGTACACTCGACCATGCCAGTGATGTGGGGCAAACAGAATCCTGATTCGTGCAAACGCACAGCCGCGGGAGGACCCGGAATAAGGAACCTGATGCTGAGATCCCCGTGGAATTCAGGAATGAAGTGAGGTGTGCATGTCGACAGCTGCCGAGCTCGAGCAGACGCAAACGAGAGAGAGAAATTCTGCGATGGTGAAAGTGAGCTACAGCTGCTCTAATGTGGTAACTACTAGAAACATTTACGCTGTTATGGTCATGAGAAACCAAATTTTAATTCTATGTAGTCTTAATTGACGCATATTTAGATGTAAATGACCACATATGACCAGTGGCTAGCTATTAAACCATGTGGGCCATGCATTCAGTTTACTAGAGAGCCATGAAATAAATGCCTAAAGAAAAGGAATAAAATCCCATATTCTACAGTGTTACAACGCTCTTGCTGTGTATCTGCTATATCTTCTAGAACATACGTTTCTCAAGCATTTTGGAACCAAGAAATTCTATTACTATTTTCAAATGAAACATGTCATCTCTCTATCCAGTCATGCAGCATTCTAGAAAGGATCTGAAACCCTTGCTCAAATAGACACAAACACAGTAAGCTTCAAGTAGATAAACAAAAAAAATGGAGAGAATATGCAATAGTCAAAGTCAGCCGAGGACAAAGCTTTAGGACAGCACACAAAAACACGTGCCACAAAACGTGACAGTCGCTGAAGATCTGCTGTGGTCGCTCCAACCTTCGTAGTGGCCGGAACACAGAGGCACGATGCGCCCTTAGTCTATGTTATGCTCAGCGTAGAAAGCACGCAGGTAATTCAGGGAACTAGCGATTTTGCTGGACTACAGTTTCGATGTCTTTGACTGAATCCAATGAGTCGTGTGACCAAGGCACGTGACTGTCTTTTTGAGGTGAGCGTGGCGTGCGGCTGCTCGTCCTGAGTTGGAGCAGAGGACGCTGGCTCACGGCAAAGGTGGAAGGAAGTAGACAGGCAGAGGCGACTAGGTGAGGAAGACACATGGAGACACCCCATTTTTACTAATAAACTCCTCCTCTCTCCGTAGTAGGCTTTGGTCTCGTCAATTACAAGAGTCTTAGTACAGAGAGAGATTTCTCCCATGAGTTGACACCGTGCTAAGTGGGCAGGGTCCCCAGCGGTGACCCTACAAGAGGAAATTCTGCATTTGTTTGTGATCTGGGAGGCATAACGCCGACGCCAATTCAGCAAAAATAAGTCACAGAACCCCATTTTGTTAGCGCTGCCCTTGAGCCCTCTCTCCCCACAAAGTGAAAAATGAAATATCACCCACATTAGATTGAATAAAAATTAATTTTCTGTTCATTTTTAGGATTCATGAGCATTTGCAAGTTACAATCTGAAAATCACTCTGAAACCTCTAGATAAAACATTATTTGCTGCAAATTCTTCTTAATAATATATAGAAAGTACTGAAAATGTGTCCGTTTTTCATAGGTGTTTTGTTGGGGTCACACTCACCCTGAGCTGAAGCTAGAGACCTCAATCTTCAACACCTCCCTTTTGCCTTCCTTCCCTCCATACGAGGGGCCATCACCGAGTCCTGTCAAGTATGACTTCCAAAAAAACCCTGGAGCCAGTCCATTTCGTCCCAGGCCCAGTAGCAGCCGCACCTCGTGGGCAAGCTGGTTCCACATCTGGGCTGCACGCTCCAACCCCGCCTTCCCAGCCCCTCTCACTCCCGCCCACTGCCACCGTGCTCTGCGCTCCAGCTGGAGTGATAAGATGGACAGCTGATCATGCCCCTTCTGCTGGAAGCTTTAAGGTTCAAGTCTCTACTGCAGCCTCAGGTGGGGCCGGCTTGGTCCCGCCCACTTCCAGGTCCTTCCTCCCTCTGATTCGGCTTCTCTGGTCTGCTTTCGATTCCCTAAACCTGATTTGTTCTCTCCCGTGTCAAGGTTTATCTCGGGATGTTCCTTTTGTCAGGACTATTTCCCTACCCTGCCCCACTTCCTTCTACCTCTGATCTAAGTCAGAAATTAGACAGCGGCCTGGTTTTGGATGAGTGTCTGTAGCCCCCACTGAACTGTAAGCTGCGTGAAGGGCACAAGCTTGTCTATTCTGAGAACTAGTTATTCCCTAGAACACAAATAGAGCCTGGAGCGTAGTGGACACCACTTCCTATAAAATGGCCATGATGATGAGATCTGCTTTACTGCGTATTCTAAGGGCAACTTCATGACATGTAGAGTCTCAGACGAAAGTCTCTGTTTTTAGTCAGGTGATATAATCATACCCTATCATTTAATAAGATGCTACATTCAACATTTCTTAAAAATGTGACCACAGAAATAGAGATATATAGCGATATAGAGATATATAGATATATATAGAGATATATATATATATATATATATCTCTATATATATCTATATATCTCTATATAGAGAGAGAGATAGAGTGTTGTTTTTAGATATATATATCTATCTCACTCTCTCTCTCTCTCTATATATATATAAATGAAAAGGTCTACTTCCAGGTCAGGAGAAAATTACTTTAAGATACTTATATAATTTCTAAAGAATCCAGTAATTAAATTATCCATTCCATGAAACAAAAACAGCAAACTTATTAGAGTGCCCTCCGTAATATGAATCATTAATATTTGCAACATAGAAATCTATCTCTTTACCATGTAGCTAGAGTCTCATAAGGAAGATGTCTTCTTAAAACAATAGCTAAATGCCTTCAATTCAAGATACTGTTAATTAAATCCCCCGGGCATCAAAATAGCTCTGTAGTCTCTTCTGGAAGAGTACGTCAAACATTCCGAAACACATATTTCACTGGCATCTGGAAGGCAACTGCAAATGCTTCTCTCGTATGCAAAGTCCTTAAGAAAGACACCCTCGCTAAGCTCTGACAACGCGCCTCCCACCGCCTCGCAAACACGCAATTCACGATGATAAAGCAATTTTGGAAAATGCACGCTATTTTCCCAGGAGACCAGAATGCCTTGGAGTGGTTAAATATGTAATTGGGTAATTTTCTGAAATGCTTATTTATTTGAGTCTCATTTCAGTCTCCCTGGTAAACAGAATATCTCTGTTAACAGTTATTATCCCTCAAAATCATCTGCAATTGTCAGTGCTCCCCTTACTTGCCCATAAACACACCAGGTGACATGGTGTTTAGATCATAAAAACAGCTTACCTGTGCCAGCCTCCTTATTTAAATGGCAAGGTAGGCCTCCTTTTCCCTGAACTATTTTTTGTTTGTTTGTTTGTTGTTTTTGTTTTTTTTTGTTGTTTGTTTTTTTAGATTGTAGGCATGGTGGAAAATGATTAACAGGACTTTTAAACTTTCTCATGATTTAGATCTTGTCTTAGCTGGTTGCGAATCTCATTATCAGCTTTACAGCTGCTTTTCTACCTTGATTTATTTTTATTTTTGGATCAGAAGGAAGAATGGCCAAGTTGCAGCCTAGAGGTTTGCTTTCAAAAATAAAGCTTGAATTCAGCTGTTGTTGATTTATGCCGAGTGTGCCATCTTTCACATGTATGTACAGTTAAGCATCCTTTATAGGTAATCACTCCTTCTATTGATTCGAAGGTAGCTAAAGAAGCTGTGCAGAGCCTAGAATAACACCTAGCTCCTGAAACAGAACCTTATCAAGCGGTACGTTAGGTGAATAGGTTCTGATGGTGGTGACGGTATTTCATCAAACGAGAGCTCTGAACCAATATCTTTTGCTGCTTGCCTAGTTATTTGTGAACAATAAAAAACTCTCCAAGACCACTGATTTAACTGAAGTGAAGAATAGGAAGTAGTCTCTAATGGAAATAAGCATGCTTAAATTAAAATAGAGAGCAAGAAATCTAAAGAAAAAAATTGCTTTGAGTGTTTTTTGAAGGTGAAGTTCATTTTTTTTTTTTACTTTTAGGTCCTACTAAAAATATCAACAAACAGTATTTTAATAATAACAAACTCGAGTTTCCCCTCTATATCAATTAAAAATTGGTCTTTGCCATTTTTAAAAGGTTATTTTAATTAATAATACAACAAGCGTAGTTCTTTTATTTTTCAAAAAATACAGTGTAAAGAAAACTAAACCATTTTAAATGAAGTTTCTGCTATGACTGTTGACCTTCTATTCCTGCCTTATATGACCTTGGTTAAGTACTGAAATAGGACTCTCTGTTAATGTAACAGTCACAACTTAATGCATACTGTTACTGTCTACACATTTCATTCTACATAAAATAATCCTTGATACACCACATGGATAATCCATTCCCATGGTTCCGTGGAACACAGTTTGATAACCACTGCTCTAAAGACACCACATAGAGACAGAGATGTTAGTATAACTTGCACATCCATTAGTAGGTACTTTCTTCACTTATCGATTTGATTGCGTTTTTCACTCTGAATCTGATAAATTTTATAGAAGTAAACAGTACCTCTTGGTTTAGGGGCCAAGAGGGGTCATAGAATTTTTGAGGTGAAAGAGGTCCTGGAGATTAATTTCATGAATAAAAGATAGAAAGTAAAAGTTAGTTTTGGAGTCAGGCAGATCTGTGTTTGAATTTAGATTCTGAGAACTTTAGTTTTTTTCACTTGCAAAATGGGATCATTCATATGGACCATACAGAATCCTTATGAACCTTAAGGCAACACATTCAAAAGTCCTGCCCCAGAATCCAGTAGCTAATAAGTGATTTGATTAAATTAACTAGCTGTTGAGTTAGTGACACAATCAGGACTAGCCTGACAACTTCTAATTCAGCACTCTTTCTACAATAGCAGTCTAATTTAAGATACAATACAGGTTAACTAACAAATGAACCTATTGTAGATCCCACAGAACGAATTTCAAGCAAACTGTTGCCATTTTTCCCTTAAAAGAATCAGCATGGCAGACAAAATAGCACTTGGAGACAAAGCCATAAACATCAACCATTTTTTATCCTAAACCTCTAAGGATGTAACAGAATTTATAAATTACAGCACGATAGAGAAATAAACACTGTTAGAAGTCACCATTTTTTAGGTTATAAAATTATTTTTTAATTATATTTCTTTAAAGGTTAGTATACCAAATGACAGTTATGGAGTTGTCTGGCTTGGGGGTGGGAAGTGAGGGAGGTGGGAGTCCTCTGACTGCTACATCAATGGAGGTGGCACCCCCACACCCAGGGGAGAGAGGGGTGGGACCCCATCCAGGAATACGGTCCTAGAGCTTCTGTGTTATCTCTATCTTTGGTGACGACATTCTTGAAAATGAAATGTATATCTGAAATATGTTATCTGTAAAGTTGTATCAAAAATTTACATGTTTTATTAATTTTTTTAAGATGGCCAGTTGAGACCAATAGATGGATGGTTTTTCTACTTTATTCAAATATAGTTTGAGATTTTTTTTTTGGTAGAGTAAGATGAGTTATGTTTAAAATTCATATAAACAAATGTTAGTTTATATGGTACTTGAGTATATTTCTGGTACTCAAAATGATGGAACGCTAGTGTGGGCTTGCAATCTGTGAGGTCAACCAAGGGTTGCCTTGCCTAAAAAACAACAACAAAAAACAACAACAACAACAAAAAAAAACCAGGGCTATTTACTACCTGTTTTGGATGCATCTGAAATGCAACGGAAAATACAAGAGTGTCTCAGATGGTATGAAAGTATTGTTCTGTGAAAGTTTTTTCAACTATATTTATGTGTATATTTTATACATTTACGGTAGCATGATGTAACATGTATTTATTTCTGTGGGTAGTAGTCAAAAGTTTGAAATCCATTGGTCTAAATCAGTGTTCTCTGGAATTTTGGTTGGGAACCTCTATCAGTTAAAAAAAAAAAATTGAATATAGATCCCAATACAGATTTAATACAAATATTGCTCCTATCGTAGGTACATTTAAACACACACAAATGAAAGGATGATGTAGGAAGTAAATAGGAATGGGAGCTGTAAACGTTGCTTCCTGCACTACACAGCAGACCATTTCTTTTAGTGTCTCTCCCAACTCCTTTAGAATGATGCCATTTAAATTTTATACTACATTTTTCTGCAACATTATACTTGATGACAGCCCAAAGATCTTACGGGAAATTACTCATTACTCATTGATGGCCTATTCAGAATACGAAATTTTCAAGAAAGGACTTAAAAGTCATACTAACAACCCAATTAAGGCAGCCTACTTATGTTATCAGTAAAGAAGGAGAAGAAAATAATGGTAGCCTCATTAATGCAACTATATATACTCCTGTATATATCCCCTTTATAAAAGGCTAGTTTGGAAAATCTGGTTATGTAGAATGAATCTAATTTAAGAATTTTAATGAAAATTTCTATCAATAACTTTTAAAGTATTTTTATGGGATTATATTTATGTATTGCTTTGCACTTCTTATAATGTTACTTCCTGTTTATAGGAAATTAATAATTTCCATTAGTCATTAATGTGCTAATGTAGAAAATGTCAAAAGACAATCATATTTTCACTTTTTAGCCATGAAACTTGAATTAAACCCAACTTGCAGCTTCAATTTCTCACTGGAATTGTAAGTATCCAGAATACCTTCTGAATGTGGGGTCCGTCCTTGGTGGTGACGGGGAAGCTGTCACATGTAGAACAGCTACTTTGTGTCGGGAACTGTGCCGGTCCTCCTTACACACAATCTTGTTCGACTTTCTCTGACTTCAGACTTATTTCCATTTTAAAAGAGAAAATCGGCTGGACATCTGGTAGAAGAGGTCTGGAATTGTGTCGGCGCCATTGCACTGCAAAGCCAGTACTCGGCCCGCGATCTCTGAATCACAGAGGTGCAACCGCGTCTATCATTTGGGAGCTGAACCACCAACACTCCCGGTTTGAAGAGCCTGCCAGGTGTCAACCTAAATGCTTCTCCTCTGCAGCTGGGCATTTATCTAGACTGAATGTCCCAGGCTCCCTTGCAGCACATAAGACTATATCCCAGAGAATGGAATGAAGAGAAGCGTGCCATTTCCATGCTAGGGTTTATAAGGAAGGTGCACGTTTCACTTAGCATTTGTTTCCCTCTGCCAGCCAGGCTCTGGATCTGGGGATCCATCTGACCATGAAGAGAGTGATAAATCCCAAAGGGAAGGCAGAGCCAAAAGAGAGAAACGCGACTTCGAAAAAACCCACCCAGCCGCCTAAAATACCGACTCCCCACCAAGGCAAGCGTTAAGCTAAGTGTGTGCGTGAGCCATCACACTGTTCAGTCCACAATAACCAGGAACGCTTCTGTTACTACAATAACCAGCCCCCCTCGGTGACAGTCCCTCCGGGGGACACCGAGGCGTGAGAGTGCTGCAAATGCCTTCGCGACCACCTGCGTCTCAGAGACGATTGTTTTCACTTTTACGGAGGACGGAGAAGTTCAGAGGCTCCTCCCTGAAACGTTTGTTAGTGAGTCCGGATTTTAAAATTAGACGACTGGCAAAAAGGGCCCTGTATTCCTTATGCATGTGGGGTTGAGAGGCGGGAAACCAGCTCATGTGGAGTGGGGTGGGGGGTGGGGTGGGGAAGGGTGGAGAGCAAGCCTTCTCCTCAGGAACACCAGGTGGTTAAACCATTCTGGAATGGACCTTATATACGGGGTTAATATATATGACAATAATATAATGTAATAACATAACATAATAGAATAATATTAAATAGACCTTTTCTGAATTGGAGGGTGCCAGGTATTTGAAAACTATTTCAGAATCTAGAAGGTGACTGTTATGGACTGAATTGTGTCCCTCAGAAACTCACATGTTAGAGCCCCAACCCTCAGTACCTCAGAATGTGACTGTGTTTGGAGACAGGGCCTTGAAAGAGGTGATTAAGTTAAAACGAGGTCATTAATCCAATCTGACTGGTGTCTTCACAAGAAGAGGAAATTTGGACACACAATAGAGACACCAGGGGTGCACAGTCCAAAGGAAGGACCATGCAAAAACACAGGGAGAAGGCAGCTACCTGTAAGCCAAGGAGAGCGGCTTCAG
>NW_006438073.1:5976139-5980954 GCF_000325575.1 Pteropus alecto
GGTGGGGGTGGGTGGGGAAGGGTGGAGAGCAAGCCTTGTCCTCAGTAACACCAGGTGGTTAAACCATTCTGGAATGGACCTGATATACGGGGTTAATATATATGACAATAATATAACATAATAACATAACATAATAGAATAATATTAAATAGACCTTTTCTGAATTGGAGGGTGCCAGGTATTTGAAAACTATTTCAGAATCTAGAAGGTGACTGTTATGGACTGAATTGTGTCCCTCAGAAACTCACATGTTAGAGCCCCAACCCTCAGTACCTCAGAATGTGACTGTGTTTGGAGACAGGGCCTTAAAGGGGTAACTAGGTTACAGCGAGGCCATTAGCGTGAGCTCCAATCTAGTTTGACCAGAGCCTTCATGAGAAGAGGAGACTGGCCACACAGAGATGCACCACGCATGCGCGACGGGACGGCCACGTGAACGGGCAGCATGAAGGCAGCTATCTGCAAGCCAAGGAGAGAGGCCTTGGAGGAAACCAAACCTCGATCTTGGACTTCCGGACTCCAGAACTGGGAGAAAATAAATTTCAGTTGTTTAAAAACGGGGGGGTCTATGGTATTTTGCAATGACAGCCCTAGCAAAGAGACACGGTGGCCAATTACAAAAGCCTCGTTGCAGATGAACCACGAGAAAGAACCGTTATTGGCAGTGGCAGGGGAGAGAGGGAGAGAGTGAGTTTTGGAAAGACGTCAGCTAACATAACACCACTCCCCTGAACACGGTTCTTATCCCCTCCCCCCCTTTTTTTAGGTACTTCTGCTGCTTTTAATACATAAATATATAATTCCAAAATAAAGGATTTCTAATGAAGGCCTGAAAAGCAGAAAGAATAAGAAATATTAATTTTCCAAACTCCTCCGTGGAGTGAGTAACAGAAGATAAAAGGTAAGCTGGAAGGCATTCAGATTTTACTGGAAATATTTAATATAATTGCTTGGTTTCCATATTATATATTTATTTCCATCTTGACACTAGAGTATTAAAGCACACCTCCTCTTGCTAAATTGGTATGCATTTAAAACATTAAATTGTTTCACTGTCCTGCTTAGGAACCAAATGATATAAACTCTCATGAATATGTAAATCAACCCCTCTAAGCACGTTATTAATTATTTCAAAGATAGTTGGGGGTCAGCAGCTCCTAGCAGTTTCTGTGCATGGAGTCTCATTAAAACAAGACATCACACAGTAAGAAGTTTTATCACATTGCTGTGTGCGTGCGTGTGTGTGTGTGCGCGCGCACGCGAGCGCACGTATGCGCTTTAAGTGACCAAAGTATCATACAGAACGGAACGCAGCACCGACAGACACCGAATGTGGCGGGTGGATAGAGATGGGGAAGAGGGAGCAGAGACAGAAAACAGCCTGCGGCTAGAACGAGTTTTAAAGACCAACACCTGTCTGAATCAGAACACGCGGACTTAAAATCCAAAGCGATTTCTGTCTCAAATAAACTTAAATTTTCTTGACCTCGAGGCCACAAGTGGCCCCGATTTCTTTGGGATAAAGTTGTGACCAGCTCCAGAAGTCCGTAGCTCACAAAGACACGGCACAAGCGTCGCGTCCTGAGACGGTGGCAAAGCCTGCACAGAGGCCTGGCCCGCGCTGCTCAGGGGCCCTACACCGCCCGCGGCCTCGTCCCCATACGCGGGTGGGTCCCAGCAGCTGAAATGCTCTCGAATCGACTGCTGGACCGCCGAGGGGACAGCTGAGGGGACAGCAAGGTGGGTCCACTCAGAATGCAGTGTGAAGCTGTTATGAACAGTGCACAGAATTACCCACAAATGAGAATATCTGACAGAGCGAGCTGTGCTTCTTAAAATTCAGAATATGAATATAAGACTCTTGTTCTCATCCAATTGTCACAAAATTGACCTTCCCGTCCAAGTAACCCTTCCTGGTCCCTACTATAGTTTGTTTTTGCTACTTCTGACTGCGAACTCAAAATTTATCTGATGAAAAAAATAACAAAATTGTCGCACTGGAGAGCAACCGAGATGAGGAAGATACATATAAACATAGACACTACCTAGTGTGATGAGCAAAACATGCATAACAAAAATAAGAAAGAACATCCTGAATATTGACAGACTTTAGGCACTTTTCAGAGTTTTCGAATCTGGTGAGGGAAATTTGGCAAAACCTTTCAAGTGTCAATTTAAAAGCTAAAAGCAGGCACATATCTATATTATTTAGGGTTATACATGCCTAGGTGGTGACACAGTGAGACGGAGTATAAGGGGTGAGTATCTGGGATGCTGGCGACGCCCCCTTTCTTGGTCTGCGTGTGGTTACAGATGTTCTCTATGACCATACAAAGCCACAACGATATAAATGTGTGTAGCGCTGTTGTGTATGCATGACGCGTCTCACAATAAATTTAAGAATACAACAATCCATTTAAAATGAGATGTTTACAGGTCAGCTGCTATTCTGTGGACGACGGTTATAACCCTTCCCGCCTCAGGAGGGCGCCCTCCACACTGATGAAGCCGGGTGCCCAGAGCGCAAATGGAGCTGGCTGTCCATATAGTCCGGGAGAGGATTTGGATACACCACCCTCTCTAAGAAAAGAAGCAAGAAAGCCTAAAGACAGCTGTTTTGAAGAACTCTTGTAGCTATCTTAAACACTTATCTTTGAATAAGTAATAAATGTATATATACTTACAAGGATTTGCTTTTTCCCTTATGAAACAAAGGTAGAACACTCTTCTTAAGAGTCTGGGGTGGAAGTGGGTAGAAAGAGGTCATTTTGGCCTTCTCTGCTTGCTCTTCAAAGCATTCCCACCTCACTACTGTTTTCTCAAATGTTATTTTTAACCACTTAATACGGTGCAAGAGAAGATGAAAGGGAGACTGGAAAGTAGAAACCCGGGCACAGTAAGAATCTGGGGCACCGCTGACCTGGACATGGGGCTCCCCCTGAAGATGAAGGACGTGGCGATGCTGGCACCGTCACCGACAGGCGTGGAAAGTCCCGTCTCCTGTGGCCACGAAGAACACATAGGTGTGCCCACCAGCGTGGAAGCTGCCGTCCCGTCTAACACACCGGCTCTGCAGAGCTGGCGTTTCTGAGGCCAAATGGACGGACGGCCTGATGGCACAGACAGTGCCCGTCGATCCAGCTGGAGTGAGCCCCCGGACGCCATCGGTTCTGCCCTGCGCCCTTTTCCTGGTCCTCGTCCATGTACCCGTCACTGCTGATCATGAAGCTACGTGACTGAGCGATGCTCCTGTTGCAGGCGGGACAGGAACGCTGGGAGGCCACTCAGCAAATCGTATGTTTCCCCATCCTCTCCAGCAGCGTTAGAGACTGCGGAGTGTGTGCGGTCCTGTTTGCTCGGGCACAGGAAGACGTGCCCCCCCATATGTGTGTGTGCACACACATGTGCACACATGCACATACACGCACACACACAGGTGCACACATGCACATACACGCACACACACAGACGCACACATGCACACATACATACACACATGCACATGCACAGACATACACACAGACCCACACATGCACACAGACAGATGCACAAATACACACATGCACACATGCACACAGAGACACACACATGCA
Organism: Pteropus alecto; assembly: GCF_000325575.1. Taxonomy (NCBI): domain Eukaryota; kingdom Metazoa; phylum Chordata; class Mammalia; order Chiroptera; family Pteropodidae; genus Pteropus; species Pteropus alecto. The sequence goes on from NW_006438073.1 coordinate 5,979,733, forward strand.
CACAGACACATGCACACACATGCACACATACGCACACACACATACACACATACGGGCACACACACGCACATATTAGATAAGAAGACAACGTCATTGGAAGTTACGTGAAAAACTACAATTATGTGAAAAGTGACCTAGGAGGAGAAGAGTAAAAAAAAAAAAAAATGGCGAAGCACTGAAGGCAGAGGAGGGGACGCACCTGGATGGCGGCAGTGGCGACAGCCGTCACACGGAGGGCGGGGGCTGCCCCCTCGGACATCCCAAGGCTCTAGGAGTCTGTGTCGTCAGGGTTCGGAACCAACTGGAGCAAATGCATCTGACGCAGTCTTTATCGTCTCAGTTCTAAGTGCCCTAAAATGAACCGACCCGAAGTCATGAAGCCCCGCCGAGTTCTGCGAGTGACACTCAGAGGCGACAGCAGACACAGCGAGCGCCCCGTACTTCGAACTGACTCTGAGACGCAGCGCTAAGAATAGCGGGCACAGCAACACCACGGCAAATATGCAAAATAATGATGTTTTCCCAAAGCCCGAAGCTTTATGCGAGAGTTTGTCAGAGACTCTGGAAAGAGGCCGTTGGGGCTGTGTGTGCCAATCCTATTTTCGACTCCGTCAACATTTACTGGAAAACCTACGCTGGCAAATCAAACACTCAGGGACAAAACGGACAAGGGCGCACAGAGGACTTTTGTGCTTGTTAATGCCATCGTCTCCCAGTGACAATACCTTGCTGCCTGTAGAACGCTCCTCCGGGCAGCAGTTCTCAAACTTTTAAACACGGGGACGTAAACGAACGCCGAGGGCCACCCCTGGCCCCGTCCGCCTCCCCCACCCGCCCGGGTCAGAAAAGCCGAGGGGTCAATTCCGGCGGCCGCGGGCTCCAGGCCTGAAGATGCCCTTTCTCGTCGTGGTTAGATGAGAACTTTGTCATCGAAAGGAAGTGACGGTTTTTAGGAATAAACTGTTCCTTGATTACATAAATAAAACTTGCTTTAATTTTCTTGGAATGATTATAACACCAAACTAGCTAGTGGGCGCCACAGGGCCCTGAAACCACGTGGCATTTTATTTTAAGCTGGGCGGGTGGAACGGTGGATGGGCGTCTCCACAGAGAAATCGACCGGCCGGCGCCTAAGCCTTCAAAACCCGGAGAGAGCAGCGGGTTCCTCCCTGGAGGCCCGGCCGTTTCTCACGGACCTCGACGCTGGCCAAGGGCCCGGCGC
>NW_006438073.1:5981029-6012765 GCF_000325575.1 Pteropus alecto
GCATCTGGCGCAGACGTCGGGCCTCGCGCACGCATCTGGGCCACGCAGAGCTGACTTTTCAGCATATTCTTAGTTTCTTTACGGATGGAACCATTATTTTTGCTTTTTCATATATATATTTAAGTTGTATTTTTGAGATTCATAGCCATTTATATTACCTTTTAATTAACCCCACGGTCCTCTCCACTGTGCCAGAAACAATACGGGTTCCGTCCATTCCGGTTCCCGGTCTGTCGTTTCTATTTATAGCTGGAAAAGCTTTGGTTTTCTGTTTCTCTTATATTACACTTTATTTTATGTGTCTTGTTCTGTGTGTTATTAATCAAGATCAAGTCAGATAAACCGAGGAGAACAGTGGCCAGATGGAGAAGTAAATAATGTTTGATTATCGGTTGATTTAGGCACTAGGTTACAGGAAACGCCAACCTGCAGGTAAGGAATGCCTAAATCTGTGTTTCTTGTGAATATACACACATGCGCGCACACATACGATACGTGCTGTCTGGGGGAACACATGCTTACCTGCCCACCAGAGCGACGGGAGTGGACGTCCGGTGTGCGCTTCTGTCTTCTGCATGACCTAACGACCTTTTTGTGGCATTATTTTAATTCATCCACAAAACAGTGTATGAAATAGGCGCTATTGTATCATCCCCATTTTACCTTAAAGTGAAACTGAGACACGTCAAGCTTAAGCAGCTTGCCCTTTGTTACACAGGCTGTGGTCTCAGAGCCAGGATTTGAACTTGGCTTCCCTGATGCTCTGTGTACACCCCAGGATACGTGCTACATGATTCATTGGTTTACAGAGGGTAATATTAGGGCTTATACAGGCATTAGTAAAATATGACAAAGAACTTAAGCTTCACTAAGACTTAACGTACAGGCTGGCACTGGTACCTCTCCTACCTTGGCGGCGCATCAGATGACCAGGTGTCATCAATTGTAAAGGGGCCGCCCTGAGAGGACAGTGGGCGTCCTACAACAGAGACTTGGGGAGTGGGGCCCTCTCTTGTTAGAGCCCTTTCTCGGATTACCTGTGCTTGGCTAAAAAAATTATGGATAGATTATCTCTTTTAACTAACTGTTATAACACATGAGTGACTTAAGATTCAAGGTTCCTGCAAAGAAACCATTAATTCAAGATAGTACTCATAAAGCAAGCAGGGGCCAAAAGAGAAAATGACGGCACTGACAAAGTGAGGTGCCATTATCCCTGACAGTGAACCTCACCTTGAGTGCATGACAGGCCCTGAGATATAAATTAAGGAGGGTGTGAAGCCATTACGCTTAGCAAGACATTTAAAAATCAAGCCAGTACTAAATGAGAAGAGTGTTTCTGTTGAGCATAGACTGAGGACAATCCAGCTTGTTTTTTATTAAAAACATTCTACAACATCTGAATGTCTCTTTTCACACAATATGGGGAAAACATAACTCGAGTCACAATAAAAAATATAAAGCCTGAAACAGCACATAACAAATAGCATTGTGACAAACAGAACTATATTTTGTGATGAGTGAGTACTTTTGGAATATAATAGGTCCTCCTTACGCCCAGGGATGTCTGAACCCGCACACAACCCTATACATACTATGTTTTTTTCATGTATATATTTACAATAAAGTTTAATTTATAAATTAGGCGTGTGCGCTCTCTCTTTGTCTGACAGACTATCTTACTGTACCGCACTCACGTTTTCACTCATAGGAAGCACTTTGTGGCTTCTCTTTGACATGCCCAAAATGCCGGCATCACCGCTTATGCACTTCGGGGCCGTTACTAAGTAAAATAGGGGTGACCCGGACTCAAGAACGGGCTAGTGCAACACCGTGACAGTCGCTCTGACCGTCAAGACGACCATTAAGTGGGTGGGCGGCTGACCGACCTCCTGACGGGCCCGGGTGGGATGGGGCCCGATTTCATCACACTGCTCAGACCCGTGTGCAAGGTAAACCTTACGAATCGTTTACTTCTGGAATTTCCCAGTGACTATTCTCAGATCGCTGTTGACTAGGGATAACCGATACCTTGGAAAGCGAAACCGCAGATAAGGGGAGATGACAATATATATTAAAACTGCTGAAGATAGTAAGAAATAAGTATTGCAATAAATCATGTGGTGTAGGAGGCTTATGACACAGTTGAATGACGGCACAGTTGTTTCTAACCTGCCTCTGCTTGTGGTCATTTGTTATTCAAAGAGGTCTGAATAACAAAGTACCTGAATAGGCAGGATTCTGCTCATTGTTGTGGGACATTCAAGGAAAGAGATACCAGAGAAGATAATAGTAAGTGGCATTTTAAAAAATAAAAGCAAGGCTTTGGGCAGCATTATGTTTAAATAACCGGTAATGAGGTAGGTACAGTCACAAAAATTATTTTTAAAAATTCCGAAAAAACCCCACAAGGTAACACATGTAAAATTCATGCATTCCCTGCCTCACTCCCTATGAAAACGAACTGCAGCCATGAAGCATAGGTTCTAAGGCTTGACAAGGTTAATTTAAAAAGAAGTGTTTAAAAGATAACTAACCTCTGTTACAATCCATATAACGCATTTTAATGAGGTAGAGCGTGATCCTGCCGATCTTTTGTTTAACAGAGAAGTTGTTAGCTGTCCTGTGGCAAAGAACTAGCAAAACGGAAGGTAGTTTACATACATTCTTTATAAAAATATAAAGGATTCGAGTTTATTAACCTTTCCTGCGACTGTAAATAACTGTCGATAGTATGCTGTATCCAAAATATTGTTGAAAAAATAATATATTCAATATATTCACTTAACCTGTCCCTTGAAGGTAATATTTTTTAAGCGATTGAGAAAAATAAATGCAAAATGACCTTAAACTTTTGAAAGAAACTCAACCTTGTTCAAAATAAGAAAAAAAAAAAAAATAACTATGTAGAAGTACCAGTTCTCAACTACAAGACTGGAAAGAAATCCCAAAGTCTTTTAACTACTCTGTCGGTGAGGCATTGGGAAAACGCTGCTTTTATACGTTGCTGGTGGGACTCAAAAGTGGCACAATTGTTGGGAGGGGAATTTGGAAAGGGTGAGATAAATATATTTTTTCCCTTTGATACAGGAACCCCACTCCTAGGAATCTATCCCTATTATACTCTGACAAAATTATGAAAATATGTGTGCACACAAGTCTATAAGTTGTGGCAATATTTGTAGTAAAAAAAAAATGAAAACTAAGTGTGCACCAATAAAGAAAGAGTAAGGTATGTACACCCAGTGGAATTCAATGACGGTATTTTTTTAAGAGGAAAAATTTCATATATTACTAGGGAGTGATCTCCAGAAAATAATGTATAATGTAGAGTGGGTGAAACAGCAAAATGGAGAAAAACATGCATAGTACCCCCACTCTCTACTTAACAAGGGGGTGACATGAATCTGTATCGACATATACATCATAGGTAATTTGTTTACGTGTTTTTAAAATGGGAGACTTTTCAAATAAAGTTTTATGCATGGTAGAAGAAAATAAATATTAAAAAGAATGGGAATAAAATCTCTATTTCTTTGAATGTAACTTGTTTTGACTTTGAAATTATGTTAATATTTTCCATAATTTTAAAAATAAAATCAATATGAAAAGCAATTCAAAGGAAAATAAAATATGTATGTGATGGGTGACATAACTGTACAGTAATGGCACACGAGTCTATATCCCTATAGGAATATATCTTAATGACAAACTGCAAACATCTTAACATTGTTTTCAGTACCCTTACTTTGGTGATGGTGTTGGTATCTAACACTGATACTGTTGTGTATTTATTGTAACAAGATAAATGAGTAATGACGTTGACGTTACTTAGTAAGAACATTTTTGCTAAGAGAAGCAGCAGCAACAGTTGTGCGATTAGTGACTTTCAGTGAATAGTCCATAACCCTGACCTTGTCCGTAGAACAAGGTTAGTGAAGGGGGCAGGGCTCATCCATACAAACGACCACGCTGAAAACAGAAGCACAGCCTTCCAAACTTCATGTGAGCCTTTCACTGACTTTTGAACCCTTTTGTCTAAAAGATGAAAGCACAGCACCTTTCAGAGAGTTTTCCTTAACAATATGTTGGCACGCATACTTTGTAAATCTTAATTAAAAAACCCAAGTCAACAATGCAATTAGCTACTTCCATCTGGATCTGTGAAATAATTCTGACATATATTTTCAGCTCCGACACACCGAAACTAAGTATTGAAATAAACGGAACTTAAAACTTGACCCTTCAATCAGGTATCACAAAGTTTCCAACCACAATTTTCAAAATCAATAAAGCACACTTACTTATACTGCAGTCATTAAAAACAAATAGATCGTGAGGTAGGGATCCTATCTCACGCAATACAGGAAAATTAACTCAGAATGGGTCAATGTCTTAAATACTGGAGCTAAGCTATTAAAAGGAAACACAGGGGTGGATTTTCATGATCTTGGATTTGTCACTGGATTCTTATATCTGACACCAAAAGCACAAGCAACAACAGAAAAAATAGGTAAACTGAACTTCATCAAAATTAAAAATTTTTGTGTATCAAAGGATATTATCACCAACCCACGGAATAAGAGAAACATCTGCATATCTGATAAGGGTCTAGTATCCAGGACACATCGAGAACGCTTTCTACTCAACAACAGCAAGACAATCAACCCAATTAAAAAATACACAAGGGACTTGAATAGGCATTTCTCCAAATAGATATTCAAGTGACAAATAAGCATATGAGAAGATATTCAACATTACTGATCATCAAGAAAATGCAAATCAAACCACAATGAGGTACCGTGTCACACTTAATGGAATGGCTATGAATAAAAACTCAGAAAAATAACAACTGTTGGTGAGGATGTAGACAAATAGGAACCCTTATAAATTGCTGGTGGTAACGCACAATAATGCAGCAGCTATGGAACACTGTCTGGTAGTTCTTAAAAAGGTTAAACATACAATTACCACATGACGTAGCATTATTCATAATAACCAAAAGGTGGAAACAACACAGATGCCCATCGACAAACAAACGGATAAACAAATTGTGGTATATCCATATAATAAAATATTATTCAGCCATAAAAAGAAATGAAGATACATGTCACAACTTGAATGAACTTCAAAAACATTATGGTAAGTGAAGGAAGGCAGTCACAGGAGGTCACATACTGCATGATTCCTTTTATAGGAAGGATCCAGAATTGGCAAATCGACGGAGGCAGACCATGTGGTTGCCAGGAGATGGGGAAGGATTACTTAGTGGATGTGGGCTATTTTTCTGGAGAAATAAAAATATTTCGAAACTAGAAAGAGCTAGGTGGCCACTGCACAACATCGTGAATCTACAAAATGCCACTGAATCGTACACATCAAAATGGCTAATTGTATGTTATGAGAATCACCTAAACTAAAAGAAAATATATGTAATAATAATAATATAGTGCAAATAAAGGATGTTTTGTAAATGTTGAAAGATAAAAAGTTATTTCAAATCTTAAATATTTATCTCATTCTTCTTTAATTTCTTTGTTAATACATATTCTTTCACGTATATGCATATGTGCTCAAATTTTTTATCAATAGGATGCACGATTTAAAAATCTGGGAAGTGCTCCTCTAGATGCAGGGTAATAAATCTATAACATGCAGGGTGAACCCACAGACATACTTTATGTACCTTGGCTGAATAATATTTCAAACTTTATTTTCAATGCCTTTATGCAGTTTATGAATTTTCTAGTTCAACATAGTTCTTTCGTACCTTAGTGTTTCTATATATCTATCTCCAAACATTAATGTTTCTTGCCCAGCAATGATCAAATGGATATTTGAATTTGCAACCCCTCAGCTAGGGAACGGGTATAACCCAAGCTGGTTTTACATCACTAACTCTCCTTCTGCTCTTAATCAGCATGAAACATGGTGGGGGCCGGGGGCGGGGGGTGCCAGACTTACCTACACAAGGCAGGGAGTAGCCGAGCTGAGGGTCAGGGACAAACTGCCGGTCGTTGAGTCTCGTCACGCAGTACAGGTAGAAACAGTCTAAGCAGATCACGTGGCGGTGGTTGCACTGGAAGACCAGGACCGGGCTCCTGCACAGACACAGACAGACATGTGCTCCAGCCCTCGTAAGGCTGGGAAGGCAGCAGGGACTGCGGGACACTCCGAGTCCCCCTGTCGGGTTGCCACGGGATGGCCTGCGCTGCCGAGCGCTGAGCTCGTGTCACATCAGCGCTACGTCTTAAAAACTGGACGCACTCCATTAACGATACAGAACATCGATTTTCTTAATTTTACATTTTTATGTTAACAGATTTACCAATCGGGTGTTTAAACTCGAGCTCGGATGGTCCCTCTTTCTGGAGGCCATCCCTGACTCATAATTCCCAATTCATCTACCCATCGCTGCACACTCTTACAATTTTCTGCCGCTCCATTATGACGTCACAGTACTCGTGAAAGCTCCATCGTGACGTCACGGTACTGCGACCTCGTGAAAGCCGACAGGGTGCCGATTTTATACTGGCACTCTCGTAGTGCCAGGCATTGTAAGGTTTTAAAGAACTGTTCCTTGAACTTAATTTATATTAATGTGTAGAATCTGAACTTTCCCAGAGTCAAAAAAAAATGACTACTTCACAAAAGGAGGCATGTTAAGCACGAGCCCGTATTTCACTGGCAAGAAAAGAAGTAGAATTTTGAAATGAATGATTATCCAGCAGAGATTCTTTTTCTACAACATTTGGTCTATGTTGCTCCCATCCAAATATCCATTTTCTTAAGTTAAGGTTAGGAGAGATTACTAATAAATTGATATATACAAGTACTAAAATTTTTGGATTCCTTTTAAATACTTTGTAGGAAAAAAAATTCTCCTGAATAACCGTGTATTTTTGCTGGCAAATGAACCATACAATTTTATGACAAAAAGGAGACAAACTGAACATGTTAATTTGAGATCAGCCCCCAGGCAAGTAAGAGGCACTGGGATTTATTCAGATAAGCCTATTCTTGATGTAATGATAACAAAATGCAAAATATATATATTTTTTTATTTCACACACAATTTCTACAATGAGTTCTTCTAAAACACTTTTCTCCCAAAAACTGACATTAAACGTTAATATTAGAAGACAATTTCTTAACAATTAAAAGATTTTCAAAACTCTGTTTTTCCACTTATTTTAAAGCAACATCTAATACAAAACAAAATGGGGAAAAAAAAAAACCTCTGGTATTTTAATGTCATGGACCTACAGGACAACGGTCAAATACGTGGATGACCCTAAGTAATTTATGTGCTTCCCCTTCCCATCTCTCAGCCCCCAGAAGCCCTTTCGGGGCCATTATTTCCATTTCCATTTTAATTAAGCATTGACTGTGTTCTGAACTTTCAACCTTTACCCGTGTCACGACGTCCGCCCGAAGATGATAAACTATAATGCTTCCCTCTGTCTAACGTGAGAGCCACGCGCGCACACGTGCACAAGCACACTCACACTTTTTTCACTCTTCCTGACCTCTTGGAGCTGCTATACGTTACCTTCTCCTCCCAGAGTTAAGCTCTGTGAAAAATAATGTTTATTCTAGCTTTAGCAGCATGGTCGATTAAGCCTGTACAGACCCCTAATCTGCTACCAACACGTGGAAACTTGGGAGGAATTATTAGGACATTTATAAAAATGTTCCTCTATATAACCAGGTTAAAGAGAAAGCTTGGCGATTACTCTGTAGAAGAAATAAAAAACTTAAAGCAAACCGGCCAGCACATGAACTAGTGCCACGGTGTCCCAGGGAGACGCTAGAGAGCGTGGTGAGCAGACACTGGTCTTCTCCAGCCCTATAGGAAGGAAGACTAGAAGGATCCTCTTTCGCATGTGGACAACAGTACGTGTTTATAGTTTTGGCTTCTGTTAAAATATGATCTGAAATAACTTAGACCATTTAGCCGATCCAGAGAGCATCAACTCTTCTACTTTATTGATGACACGCTCCCCTTTGGAATAGGAGGACTAGGAGACCGACCTAGTGCACGGCCTGAGGTCATGGGGTTCACCGAACGGCCCCAAGCATGGGAAGGGATGATGTTTAGCACGTTTAATTCCGAGGAAAGTTTGGAGGGAAGAAGCTGGAAGTGGTGAAAACCACTTGGAGGCCGTCTCAGTAACCTACGGGGTTCACCGAACGGCCCCAAGCATGGGAAGGCAGTGATGTTTAGCAGGTTTAATTCCGAGGAAAGTTTGTAGGGAAGAAGCTGGAAATGGTGAAAACCACTTGGAGGCCGTCTCAGTAACCTGGACGCGAGGTACGAGGGCGCCTGACGGCCGTGTGCCGGTGCTTTCGGGACCGAGAACGAGCAGGTGCATGCGAGTGACATTCTCGAGAGAGCGTCTCTCCTCGTGGGTCTTTGTTCCTCCTGACATTCCTTGGTGCCCTTTGCTCAAATTATATATAAATGTTAATTGGTCAATCTAGAAAATGATTGTACCCCAGTGAGCCAGGTTACAGAGCAGTTAATCAAAGGTTACATAAAGTTCTCAATCATATGTAAAAGGAATTATAACCGCTATACTTGACATTACTGAAGAGTTACTTGTAAGCAATGACTTCCTCAGTTTTATTAAAGGGGTGATCCACAGACCCTCTGGTTCACAGAATATTAGGCATAGTTGAAGGAGTCTTAGGAAAAACTGTGGCAAGCCATTCACATATATCATAAAGTAGAATATTGTGACACAGTGCTCCGAACATTTGAACTAGTGTAAGTTAGTTCTTCAGTTCTATAAACTAGCAAAAATGTTTTCATATATTCTGACAAAATGTGCAGTTTGATGTGCTCTCTACCTCATTTGCTCACTCTCTTTCCTCTCTCTCTCCTTCTCTCTCTCCCCGCCCCTCCACCCCCATCTGTCTGCCAAAATCGATTTTCCTGTCTGTTCGTCTGCCTCTTTCTCATATGTGCATCTTTATTTATACCCATTAAGAGAGAGGCTGTGGTTCCAACCTATCAACTGAATGTGACATATATTGAATGCAATGTCTCTAAAAATTTAAATATGTAAAGATAAGAAAGCAAGTCTAACCTCTAAAGGAAATAAAGATCTAATAAAGAGGGTAGGAGAGGGTCACAGATGATCGTGAGATAGAGCAGAATATTGTCAGCTCGGTTAGAGATGCCGCAAACATTAGCAGGCTCGGTGGTCTGCGGCCTCCAACGTGTCCCCAGTGACCCCCCACCTCCTGGGCTTCATGTCTCGTGCCGGACCCTTCTGCACATGAGTGGACTGACCTGTGTCACAACAGGGAAAATGCAGAAATGACAATGTGTCATTTCCAGGACGAGATTGGAAAAAACACTACAGCTTCCGCCTGTGCTCTCTCCTGGGTCACTTGCTCTGAGGAAAACAAATGGTCAAATGGTGAGGACTCTCCAGCCGCCCTGTGGAGAAGGCCCCATGGCGAGGACCTGAGGCCTCTTGCCCACAGCCAGCACTGGCTTGGCTGCCATCTGAGTCCTCTCTGAAGCAGGTCCTCCAGCCCAAGGCAAGTCCTCAGGGGCCTGCGGCCCTGGCCAACACCTTGACTCTGACCTCATGAGATGTCTGGAGCAAGGACCATCTGATTAAGCTGCTCTCAAACTCCTGACCCACTGAAACTGTGTGAGAGAACTTTTACTGTTGTCTTCAGCCTCGACATTTCAGAATAATCTCTTTTACATGAGTCAGTATAACTAATACAGGCTCAGAGGAGGGAGAGATCACACTTAGCGGGTCATGACAGAATTCACGAAAGTGGTGGCCCTTGAAGGAGCATCAGGATCCAGGGAATGAAGAGAGAGCAAACCTTCCTGGTCAAGAGAAGAAGAGGCTGAAGTTGTAAAAGTTCAGGGCATGGGAGGAGGATGCTGAGTCATCTAGTGGAGCAGGTTTCTTCACGTGCCTCAGTGGGAAGCAGATTACATGGAGGGAAGGTAGAATCATCCAAATGCAAGGAAAAACAATGCAAGTTACAATAAAAATATTAAATGCATTGTTGGTGGGATTGCGAATTGGTACAGCTGCTATGGAAAACAGTATGGAGGTTTCTCAAAAAATTAAAAATGGATCTGCCTTTTGACCCAGCAATTGCACCACTGGGTATTTATCCAAAGAAAACCAGAACAATAATTCGTAAAGATCTATGCACTCCAATATCCAGCACAATTTACAATAGCCAAGATATGGAAGCAACCTAAATGCCCATCAACAGATGATCGGATAAAGAAATTATGGTTCATATATACAATGGAATATCACTCAGCCGTTAAAAAAAAAATGAAAGCTACCATTTGCAATGACATGGATGGACCTAGAGGTCGTTATGCCGAGTAAAATAAGTCAGACAGAGAAAGATAAATACCATATGATTTCACTTATGTGTGAAATCTAAGGAACAAAAAGAACAAACTAATCAAAAACGGACTCACAAATATAGTGGATAAATTGGTGACAGACAGAGGGGAGGGGGGTTAGGGGCTGGGAGAATGGGGTGAAGGGTTAAAGAAGTACAAATTAGTCGCTGATAGTTGGTCATGGGGATGGGGAGCACGGCATAGGGAAAGCAGTCAGCATTTATATGATGGCCAGGTGGAGGGCCTGGGGAGGGAGAGAGCAATTGGGGGGATCGGCTTTTGAACATTAAGATGTCTAACCAATGCGCTGTAGACTTGAAACTAATTTAAATCAATAATTTTATTTAAAAAATATTCAATGCAAATCACTGAGGAGATAAAAAATGTCCTCCCTGGAGGGAGGGAGTGCTTACATTTGGCTAGCCCAGTCTGACCCTTGAAAATTCTCATGTTGTTTTTACAGTATTTAGTTTGTAAAACAGTAACAGATGCCACGCTCCAGTTAGCAGTCTCTCAAAGCTCCCTGCGAACCCTCTGTACACGAACCACCATGACTCTTGGGGATTTAATAAAGCATGTGATTAGATAAAAATAATTAGAGGAGAAAAGCTGCGCCATTAAGTAACCTGAATTTATCTTTTCAACAACCGTCACTTTAAATCCCTTTTAGCGAGAGATAGTTTATAAACAATAAATGGCCGAAGCCTCAGAAACCAAGTGCATTTTCATCTGATCTATCTTTAGCAACGTCACATATTAACTGCCCAAGTGCGCTACTGACAAAGGTCTCCAACGCGGGCCTGCCACAGAAACGCTCGAGAGAACGTGTCACCCACATATGTCGTGCGAGTTCATGACTTGAGCCAGCCAAGTGAGCAATCCCAGCCACTGGAGAGGCCCCGATCCAATACGCTAATTGATAGACTCAACTTTTAGAAATTAAAATAAGCTTCAACAGTTGAGTGACCTTCAAAATCTCTCCTAGCAGCCAAGTTTAAAATCGTGACATGAAGTTCATTTGCCCATCAGTCGGCCTGGCGTCAGAATCCCACTGCGGTGCTGGCGGGCAGGGCCCGGCGAGCTCATCGACCTCCCACCCGATTTCTCAGAAACCCGATTTCTCTGCTCCCTGCTCTGCCTGGTCCACTTAGCTGAACGAAGCGGGGTTGGCTTCGGCTGGGTCAGCTTGCTCGCGGAAGACCCAGTATTTCCGCGCATGCAACGGGTCCGAGCTCAAGCATCTTTACGTCTCCGCTTTTGAATCACGTTCATTTGTCCGCTCTGCCAGTACTTTTAACAAGCGCTCCATGCTAGCCCCTGTCCTATCAACATTATGGCAAGGTGAATGACTTGTGGCCTTGCCACTCCAGAGGTCCTAGTTATACAGGGTCGAAGGCAAACAAGTGATTATCTCGCATTGCGCTAAGTGCTGAGTTTGGAGGCCCCGGCCCCAGCTCTGCGGTTAGAGGGAGGGGCCCCAAGACAGCTCACACCGTGCTTTTAGTCCACAGAGAGAGAAGATAGTGAGAAAACTAAACGCTTCCCTTGTTTCTAAAGGCTGTAAATAAAATATCACGTAAATGATATAGGAAATATGTTACAAACAAAATGATTAAGAAACTATAAACTTTTCCCCAACTTACAAAATTCTGTTTTCTTCTTTAATCCTCATTCGGTAATTCTATGTCCTATCTGTGGCGTTAAATGTTACTGAATTCAAGAAAATGTCTAACCTTAGCATTTGTTCCAAAGCTTGATCCCACTGATCAATACTCTGCGAACTCTGTTGTCATTAGTGTATAGTTTTATATTCGGAAGACAACCTGATTTTGAGTACCCCGTGGTTACAATACTTAACCACACCAAAATACCCTACATTCTCATATGTGCTCGCGATGTAACACCTCACAGTTTCCTGGGCATCTTTTCTGCAATGGCACTGAACCTTCGTGACCTCACACGTGTGGGGACAACTGCTTTACGTGGTGGGTAAGGCGTTTGCTGTGGGCACCTCAGGATTTTTCCCCTCAACAGCTCCCTATCAAGTAAACGACACTCCTGCTGGTATGTTAACTTGATCTATTTACTGTCATGTAGAGAAATATGAGGATTTCTAGTAGCGGTCACTTTTTCTGTTTCAGACACATTTCTTTCAATAGATATTTACTGTTTTGACAGAATCTACAAAATAAGAGCTATCGAAATAGTGGATAGAGTAGCAGAAATGTGATGGTTTCCAGAGTGGACAGGTTAGGTCTTTGAGTGCTGGTCTCGTCTGCATTTTCCAAACTCACTGGCGTCATGCTGGCTGACACCTAGCAGCACCCACACTCTCTCCACAGAGTCCCCCTGGCCTCGGCCCCCCCCATACCATTCAATGGGCACACCCCAGCATTTTCTAAAGGAGCTCTCGACGTGGCGGGTCTTGGCAAAAATGATAAACTAATCGCCCAACGCTAATGCACCGAGATGCCGGGGTTTCCTTCTGTCTTTCAGAGCCCTCCATAAGCTAAATTCACCCCATAATATGTATCCCCCAAATTGCCATTCACGGACTCTTCCGTTTCTTCCGGTCTCCTCGCGGCCTCCAGACCAGAGTTCTGCTCATATCCTGTGTGCAAGATTCTCCCTACTTGTCTTCATTTTCCAAAACATCGTCCAGGCTCAGCTCAAATCCAGCTCCTTACAGGAATCGTTTCCAGTAAAACTCCAGCTAACCCTGGTCCTCCACTTGCTTCCTAACTTCCTGTAATGCTTATGTCCATGAAGTGTTATTTTTGTGTTCGACTTAGTGGCTCATTCCGTATCACCCGCATCGTCCTCCACCTGCTCTACGAGCCTACGTCAGGTCTCCCCAGCTCGGATTCGACACACGCCCCCTCTGGGAATGGTGCTGGTGCCTTTGCTCCGCACGGGGAGGGGACAGACAGTCTTGTCCTCAGGCAGTTCTGTCTACGGGTGAGACACCTGCGTCTGGGGGCTTTTGGGAAAACTAACGAGTGACGACTTAACTCAGTGTTGGTCGGACAGAGACTGTTTCCTGAAAAAAAGAAAAATATCAACTAAAAGGCAAGAAGGGGTTAGCCTGACCCAGAAACAACAGTGCAGTAAGGAAAATATTCAAAACACTTAAAATGGAATAAAATTAGGTAGGGCTAGGGAATCGTGTTGTATATTTTTATATTATCCCCTTAGTCTTTATCAAAGTTCCAAATTTCTCTAGAAATTAAAAATGAGGCTAAAACATAATGATACGGCTTCTGTAAGCCACATACGTAAGCCGATGTTTTAGGTTTGTATAATACCTTAAGTACAGGTGAATTAGGTTCTATTATTTATAACATTTCGAATGTTAATAAGAAACAGGTTCTGCAAAACAAAAATATGAAGCCATGGTTACAAGAGAAAATTAATGGATCATTGACTTCCTCCAAATGGTGTCAATCTTCGAAAATATTTATCTAATTTTAATATAGCTTATATATTATATTTCTAAATGTAATTACTGTCGACACATTGAACCCAAACATAAACCATTAACTTCTAGAAATGTTAGACTGTAAACATCATAATATATCAATACAAATGAGAATTAAAAAAAAAACTTTTCTTTTTAAAAAGTTAAGTTTTTAAAAGCAAAAAGGTCAACCTTTTTTTTGCTGTTGTTGCAATTCATTACAATAACTTGATTCACCAGCAAAATCCCCAAATATTCTTGCTAAGGCGTTTATACCAAACAGATGCTGATAAATAATTGTAAACAGCGGTTAAATTATAATGAAATAACCGTTGCACATAACGAAATGAAACTAACGATTCCAAAGAGTATTCGGCCCATGAGAGGAAAATACATCTCATGAAAAATTATCACATTACTTTCCTATCCCCCGACTAACAGAATTAATTTCGATTCTCGAAATTGTATTTAGAATAGTCCAAGGATGCTCAAAGTTACATTGATAACAGCCCAAGTCCTTCAGAGTTGCAATCTGAGGGCACACTTTCTTCAGACCGCCAGTGTGTACAGCTCGAGAAAGCTAAAACCAGACGTCACGTAACACACGCTCGGGTCACGCCATTTGCACGGAGACGCTGTGTAGCACGACTCCTAAGCTGCTGGAGAAGCCATCTGTAACACGTGCCAGCTCGCACACCTATCTTTGGTTTTGCTTTTGTGAATAACAGCTAGAGGCAGATAACGCCCAAACCCACTGCAGCAACACTCTGCTAAATTGAGAAAGGTACGAAGACAGATCTTGTTTAGATAAGAATCCCACTGTGAAATAAATTGTTCTACCGCATCCCCGAATCTCATGACAGGCGATATTAATGCACTAAGAATCAGCCTAGTGGCTGCGGATGTTAGGAGCTTTTTAACATAAGAAATTATTACAGACATGGAGTGGTTGAAAAATAATACATCTTGTACTGTCAGCTCACAAGACCTTGCACAGTGGGTTTCTCATGGGTTGGTCTTTCATTCATTCTTAAAATGAATGAGTGAGTGAAAAATGAGTGAATGAATAAATGCCAATAGAATGTCACGTCTTTTATTCCTTGTATCAGAGACATGTTAAGAATCAGGTCCTCTGAAGCAGAGTAGTTTGAGATGAAGGACCCACCTGTAGATATCTGAAAACAGTTCTACAATGAAAAAGTCTCAAAACGAGGAGGTATTATGAAATTTCCGAAGTTATCATTAGATTGAGCATTAACATATTAACATAATTTTAAAAATTGTGGAGCATAGTAGATGAAATTGTTTTTCCAATTTAGTTTTTGTTTCTCATATAGCCAGAAAAGCAGGGTGTAGGATGCCCAAAGAGTTCCCTAACAGTAACCAAAATCAACACGGCATAATAATAAAAATGCAAATGAATCCATGTTGAAACCTAGGTGAGAGAATTGGCGCGAAGGCGAAGATACGACTGCCTGCCCTGCACATCCCGAGACCCCGAGACCCTGAGACCCCGGCGGTTGGGGGAGGCTTGGCAAGATCCCCAGGAACGGCTGTGTCAGCTGGCTGTGCCAGGAGTTGGCTGTGCCAGGAGCTGGCCTCAGTACAGTTTGCATATAATGAGGGTCAGCGAAATGGCAGCTGAGATCTGGCAATCTCTAAAGACGTCTAGATGCTGAGGTTTCATAATCTGCCATTTGTATGATCACATTTCTTCCTTAGTGTCAGCTTGTGGCACTTAAACCACAGTTGAAATAATGTGCAAAAGAAAATGCATATTTAGGATTCCGGCTTTACATGACCTTTTGAACCAACGCATGCCCTGTTTGCAAATCTAAGAATCCGAGGATTTCTGGAGATTTTACCCCAGGAAGACGTGTTGGCCCTGAGCCAGGAGGTTGAAGGAAAATCAGGAAAAGTTTACTGGTATTTAAAAAAAAGTAACAAAATAGCTTAAATAACTTTCAACAACTATAAATTAATTTTGAAGTTCCTTTTCTTCTCTTTTTCTGTAAGGCCAGCTGGTGACCGGACCCAGCAGCAGAGGACAGAGGGGGTGTGGACCTCGAGTAAGGTGTCTCCTGCTGTGCCCCGTGCCACCAGGCTTCCCTCCTGGCATCTACCACAGGGGAGTGAATTGTTTGTTCATCTGAGTTCTCTCTAGACCAGAGGTCAGCAAACTCCAGCTGGGGGTCGAATCATGCCCGCAGCCTGCTTTTACAAATAAAGTTTTATTGGAACATAGCCATTTTTCCATATCATCTATGATTTCTTTTGCTCTATACAGGCAGAGTTGGTCTCCATCACAGGCAGTCTGTGGACCTGAGAGGCTAGACCGTTACCTGGCCCTGCACAGAGCTTTGTCTCCATGGACACGCGGGCCATATGCTGGAATCCCCAGTGCCTGACTGATGGCTGGGGTTCAGTAAATACTTATGTTCTGAGTGATTCACTCACTGACTGACCACACGAATGAATGCTTAGGAACAATCAAGGACACAAAGCCAAGGTCAACAGACGTGCCACAGAGCCGGGCAGCCGCACCCTTTGCCGTGTCACGAGGTCTGCAGTGATTTGAGCTAAGCCTTTGCAAGGCTGCCAGCTTTATCTCCCCACATTCAGGCCACTACTTCTGATTAGCTGATCGGGTCTCGCTCAGAGAGCGTCTGATGCTTACAACTCCCACGTGGCGAAAAGAAAGAAAAAATGGGCTTTGATTAATTAATGAAAAGCGATACAAGAAAATAAGATGCAACCATGTGATGCTGCTACAAATTGGGTGGGCAGGGCCGGGCAGGCCTGAGGAGGGGACAGTTACTGGCCCCCGGAGGACATGCTGTGCACAGATCCAGCGGAAGAGGTCTCTGGGCGAAGGAACAGACGGTGAACAGACCTCTGGGTGGGGACGCCTGGGCAGGCTGGAGGAATGAATGAAAAGTCAGGGCAATGGGAGCACAGTAAGCAAGGCGGGGTGCAGCAAGGTGAGGTTTGAGGAAATGGGGCCAGCCGCACCAAGCCCTGTCCGGAGTTGGGAAGCCAACGCGAACTTTAAGCACTGCGCACCACGATGTCATTTACGTCGGAGAAATCTCTCTGTGTGTAAGGAGGGGGCTGCAGCGTACCAGAGGGGGGCTACCATGGACACTGCGAGGTCCTCCTGGGGGACAAGATGACAGTTTGGACCGAGCGGTGGACGACGTGGCGTTTCCTCGTCTCTTCCTGAGCTCCCTTCCCTTTTTACTCACGATTGTAGGTCCCTCCACTTTTAGAAATCCTCGAGATCATACCCCCAAACCCGAGGGACCGCTGTCTTAGACTGACACCTTCCAGATTACTGTCTATGGAAATGGAGACTTTCTGGAGTCTTCGAAACAAATTTAATTCAACATCTTTGCCTAGGGCCTACCTTAAAAGATAATGAGCCTGCTAATAAAACAGCACATGAATAAAAGTCTTAAACTACAGTTCCATTGCTCGTCCAACTCGTATTTATTGATCCTCTGTAATGTGCCAGGGCCCAGTACGGGGCACAGAAAAAGGGACGAGACCCGCCCGATGGCCCACTGTGGGCTGCCAGGGCCACCCAAGTCGTGAGGCTGCGGGGGCCAACAGCCACATACGGGACATCGGTAGTGGAGACAGAGACTTTCAGAAAGTAAGACGGACGAGGTTCGGAGGTTCCTCAACCTCGGGCAGACAGGAGCCCCAGCATCCCATCCAGCTTCTCCTTTCAAACATTGATCGGGCGCTTGGATGGGCCAGGCGCCCTGCGAAGCGCGGTCTCTGCATTCCTTATTAATCCACTGAACTGCACGAGCGTCCAGAGGGCGGGGCCCACGCCGGTGTCCTTGGCCATCTCAGCACCGGACACTGGGCCCCGTGTGTAGGAGGAGTTCAAAATCATCTGCTGAGTGAATGGACGGACGGCTCCCCATCCCTCCCATAATGACAACGGCAGTGAAACTCCCTGCCACAGAGACAGGTGCGGACACGGAGGCTTGCAGAGCTGGAAGATGTCCCACAGCCGGTCAGTGACAAAGTGGGCACCGGAAGCGACGCTGACGAGGCCCCACTCAGACCCCCCGCACGGCTCACACTGCCTTGGTCTAGTCCGTGACACTGATGACACTGGCTGACACAGGACAAAAACGACTAGAGGAGCCCCAGGGCTGGGAACGCAGGCGGAGAACGTCTTCCAGTCCCAGACGTGCTGACTCTGCCACGTCTCTGGGACGTCAAGCGAACAGCCGCAGAGCTCAGCTCAGACCATGGCTCTTAAACTTGGAGCAAGATCAGAGCTGGAACCGGGTCTGGGGACCCGTCCGCCCAAAGACGATGACCGTGACCCTGGGAGTGGGCGGCATCGCCCAGGACAGTGTGTAACATTCAGGAGGGGGTGGTCGGCAGCGATCTCAGGGAACGCTGACATCAGTTTATTGATCGAGGAGTTTGGATCAAGGGGTTTTCACTTACTGAGCCATCTCGGGGAGCGCTGACGTCACATTGATTGAGGAGTTTGGATCAAGGGGTTTTCACTTACTGAGCTGTGGACATGACGTCTTACTTTTTCTAATAACTGATACTACTGTGTTCCGTCAAACACCTGCTAGGCAGTGCCCCCTGAACAACGTCCAGATTCCACGACTTCCCGTTGCTTTTGGTTATTAAAACAATCTAATGTTGGTCAGTGTCGGAACGGTTGATTTTAACTTCCGTCTCCTACTGCCTTAAGTATGAGTTCAGTTTCAACAAACAGCTATGGGTTGAGCAACGCGGGGGCTCAGGAAGCATCACGAGGAGCTCTGAAGACGTGCCCCTCTCCCAGGAGACAAAGCCACCAGATGGCATGTTGGGAGACCTGAGAGGAGAAGACGGAGAAGCTGGGGCCTGAACATCCGTGGGGAGAGGAGGCAGTTGAACTTGACCTGAAGCTCTGGTGATGACCAACGCATGGCCCTGACATGCAGGTGCTCCACACGCCCTTAGGCTTCATTCTGGTTCTGCGGACACGGCCCTCTGAAGGGAGGAGACAGGCACTGGTGGCCTTCCGCCCTGGGACCTGCAAGGGCATCTGACATTTGCCTCTCTGTCATGTGTCCCCGAGCCCCTTCTGTCCCTCTCTCCCCTCCATCAGTAACATTAGGCCCACGCAGAGAAGGCAACTGGTTGGAAGGACTAAAGACAATTCTGTGGGTTGCAGAGATGAGGGATGAGGTTGACAGTTTATTAAAAAATAACACAGTCCCATTTCAACAATGGCATTTATTGTGAGTGGACTCTGAGGCACAGACATTGCCCTGACGCAACGACCACAAAACGCATTATAGGATGTTTCAAACATCTTCTAGCACTTAGAAGAAAATGTCTAGATTCGCTTTCCCCAAGCCCTGCCACAGCAGAAGGGCCACGTCCATCGCTCACCCTCCAGGCCTGGTATTTTCTACTCGTGTAAACAGGGCTTCCCAACTTTCTGCTTTTACCGAACAGAAAGCTAGTCTGTTAATTGAGGTTAAATAATGTGTCGGGAAGACACAGTTCTGGCATAAATCAGACTACGGTTTGCGATTCAAGCTGCGAGAATCTCAGTTATCACATTGCCCACTTAACCACGTTTCCACCTACTGCCCACGACAGAAGAATATGAATTGAGGAAATTTCACAGTGGAAGGCGTCTGTACACAGTCATGAATTTTCTGCCTGGGCTACTGAAGAAACAGTGTGTCTCGCTTCTCAGCTGGTCATTAAAATCATCTTCCCCATGCCAGTAAGCCCCCTCCCTCACCAGGCCTCGGCCCCTAACACTCACTCCGCGTTCATTTGCGCTGCCTGGATCAGATCCAGGGGCCCTCTCCTGAACGATGCCTGGGGGTGCCCCCAAGCCCCCCAGGGCATCCTCCAGTGGCCACCCTGAGCGCACACACGCACACACCCAGCCTTCGTACTTGCCCCCTGAGCACGCCGGGGCAGCTTCTGCCTGTCTTGTGGCAGCTCAGCCTACCTGACTCCAGCCAGGAACAGGCTTTCACATCCTAAAGGGGGCCGTTCTGCCCCCAGGGTGGCTGCACTCTGCACAGGCCTTCCAGGATGAGCCGGGGCCCAGGAGCAGATCAAAAAAGAAACTCAATAATAAGCACTGGCGATTTCATTTTCTGTGTGCTTCAAAAGCAAGGAACGGACGAATGAACAGTGGCCTGGTCACCCAGGCTGCTAACATGATGCACCTGTCACACGAAGCAGCGGCGGCCGGACCCCATGATCGCGAAGCAGCCTGCCCTGTGTGCCCCAGACGATGCCCAGGCGGCAGTGGCTAATGGAACTGCGAGCCCTGATCCACGCCCACGACGGCACTCAAAGTCTTGGCTTCCCGCACGTGGGACAGAGACAGTGTGCAATCTTTTGACCCCAAAGAACCTGTCCCATTTCTCCTTGGCAGAAAAACTTCCCCACCTGGTGCTCAATTTCCTTTATACTTCAACAGGAGCGAGCTCGTCCCTCCGTGAGCGTGCGCCCGGGGGATACGTGTGCACCACTGAGTCACTATGGAAGTGGGCAGGACGGGGTCCCGGGATGCTGTCCACACCGCTCTCGTCCTGGAGGACAAGGGCCACCAGCACAGGGGGCAAGACAAGAGTAACCTCCAAACTTTTGCCTAAATGGCAAATTAAACTGTGTTGAGCATTCAACAGGCACTTGAATATGTGGTGGAGAGCCAAGGGGATGTGCACAAAAACAGGAAACATTCAGTTGGAGAGAAGCTTGATATTAAACCGTAAGGAGAATCACACAAGATCAATTGAGAATATTTGACAAATTTCACAAACAATAAGGAACCTTCTGAACACAACTTGGAAAGAAAGCCCGCCCAGCCCACCCAGCTGCCGTCGTCAGCCCCGTCTGGCCTCACAGGATGACATGGCAGTCACCCACCCCCAAGGTTTTCTGCGTTAGTTTGACGTCCCTGGTGAGCGTTGTTTGAATTTTTAAAATAGCCTAACCTTTAGCAGAATTAAAGGATACTAATCATTCTCTCATGTTTTTCTCAGTTCAGCTTTGTGAGGCTCGTGTTTAATCTACCAAGTGGCACATTGAGAATATGAGAAAAAGACACGCTCCGTGTTACTGTGAACCTTTAAGTTACCAACGGCCACAGAGAGATTTCAGCAAAGGGGGACAGGGACAACAGGCACATAGTCAACGCTGGGAAGTGTGTGCAGCCTGGGGTTGGGACACAGACACACACACACTCCTCACACACACGCCACATACACAACATACTACATACACAACACACCACATACACCACATGCTCCACACACATATGCACACACACACACCACATGCTCCACACACATACACACACACACCCCTCATACACACGCCACATACACAACACACTACCTACACAACACACCACATACACCACATGCTCCACACACATATGCACACACACACACCACATGCTCCACACACATACACACACACACCCCTCATACACACGCCACATACACAACACACTACCTACACAACACACCACATACACCACATGCTCCACACACATACGCACACACCCCTCACACACACACCACATACACAACACACATACACAACACACATACACACACACACCCCCATACACACGCCACATACACAACACACCACATACACCACATGCTCCACACACATACGCACACACCCCCCTCACACACACGCCACTTACACACCACACCACATACACCACATGCTCCACACACATATGCACACACACACACACCCACATGCTCCACACACATACACACACCCCATCACACACACACCACATACACAACACACATACGCACACACCCCCCTCATACACACGCCACATACACAACATACCACATACACCACATGCTCCACACACATACGCACACACCCCCCTCATACACACGCCACATACACAACACACCACATACACCACATGCTCCACACACATACACACACACCCCTCACACACAACACACTATGCATACAACACATCACATACACATACGTGCACACACCCCCTCATACACACGCCACATACACAACACACACGTACACACACACACCTCTCATACACACGCCACATACACAACACACTATATACACATCACATGCACCAAACTCACCACACACATATGCACACACACATATATCCAGTGCCTGCTAGTCCATCTTGGCCAGAAGTGGAGGTCTGCTAAGAAAGTTTTGAAAGTTGACTAAGTAATTTATGGAATGTTAGGAGTTGATAGATAAGTCACCTGTTAAACAACCCGTGATCAATCTAGAACAGAAGGGTAACTTTTCTTTGTATAGGAGACTCAAGTCAACATTGTTATTAGAGAAATGTATAATTCTTTGAATTCAAAATATACTACCCCTGGATGTATAAAGCTACGTGGAAAATATGTAGTATTATTTATAATATATATATAATATATATGTTATATGTATATTATATATATTATATATATATATGAAAATTGGTGTCTAAAAAGTCAATGCGACTGTCCTAGAATCACGTGACGGAGGGGCCACTGCTTCCTGTTGCACAGGCTGTGTACCGCACAAGCAGGCCTAGCTGTGGAGATGAAATGGGTGCCCAAACCGACCTAATAATCAGGAAAATTTTTGACACGCTGATTTTTAAGACACCAGACACTGGGTGACGCAGGATGATGCTTCGCGAGAGGCAGGGCGTGGGTGAGCCGAGTCCTATGCTCGCTCCGTTTCCTGTCGTGAAAGAGCTTCCGCCTGGATCAGGGACGGATCACCCAGGCAGAGCCCAGCGGAGTCGCAGGCCCGAGAAGACAGGTCTGGGCCTCTCGGAAGGATGAGCTGGGGTGTGTGGGACCGACCAGAGGAGGGGGCTGCACAGGCAGAGAAGGTCCGAGGACCGTACGGGGTCCTCCTCGCCAGCAGCTTGCTGCTCACGTAAACCATTTTAGAAAATGCCTTGGCAGTTTCTTAAAAAGGTAAACACACACCTGGCCACTCCTCTCCTAAGTATCTGACCGAAGGACAGGAAAGCTACATCCCCACAGAAACTAGTACACAAATGTTCGCAGCAGCTTTATGTGTGATAGCCCCAGACTGAAAACCACCACGAGTGAATGGACAAACTGTGATATATCCATAGATGGCTGATCAGCGAGAAGGAGGAATGAACTATTGATACACGCTACGACACGGGTGAACCTCAAAGTAACTGCGTACTATTGACATATGCTACCTCATGGATGAATCTCAAAATAATCATGGAGTGTGAAAGGCAAACCAAAAGGAAAGCACACACTGTAGGATTCCATCAGTAAATACTCTAAAAACGGAAACGCATCTGTACTCACGGAGAGCAGACTTGTGGTCCCTAGGGGATGAGGAGGGGAGGCAGGGAGAAAATACAAAGAAACACAAGCAAACTTTCGGGGACGATTGAGATGTTCATTATCTTAATGCGGTGGGGGTTTCGCAGGTGTGGACATGTGTCATCACTAACCAAACCGCACACTTTCGATACGTGTGCTTTACTGTTTGTCAATTAGACCTCAGTGAAAAGTTTAATAACCAGAAAAGAGAATTAAGAAGGAAATGGTCTCTTTAACAAACGCTATTGCAGCCATGACTACCTTTCCGCAATCTATCTGGAGGGAGGCCATGAGGAGCATCCACTCGCACGCAGCTGCTTTCTGGACCCCACGGTCGTCCTGAGCAACGCATGACGAGACGGCCACTATGCTCCATCTGAAAGCGCGCTCTGCTTCACATGTTCCGAACGGCAACAGGAGTTTTCAAATAGAGAACAGAGTTGCGGCCATCGGTGTGTGCCTTGATTTCTGTCCTCCCTAACGGGGCACGGGTATTGGTTCTCCCTGCCAAGACAGAACTAAAGAAGTCAGGTGTTGCTCTGGGCTTTACTTATTTTCATATATGTGCACACACACATATATCACACGCATATACGTCCATACATACATATGCATAGATATATGTATTTTTTTTGTTCTGTTTTTTTTTGTTACTGTAATTTCTGCTTTCATTTTCCCAGGGAGAGAAACGGGGTCACAGGATTCGATCAATTCCATTTTTGAATGTGTTCCCAGTGCATTGGAAGAGAATTAATCTGGAATCACATAGAAACTCCTGACACCCCACTGCCCCCCTCCACTAGCATTTGTGAATGAAATGAACAGGAAGAAAAATCAATGAGCTTTGTGTATTCATGGACTTCTAATAACCCCTGGGCTCCAGCCCCATTTTGACGTGAAGAGGCTTGGCCCTGCGGTGCGGCTCACACCTCGCTGGGGAGCCAGTGGCCCCTTCCATCGGTGGGGTTATTAGCAGGGCTGGGTGAGCTTCCCAAGGTGCAGTCTATGGGGCCTGAGGCCTGGTGTCTGGTTTGTACCGTGACCAGCGCCGCAACCAACTTAATCCAGGTAGAAGAAAGTCCTTTACGTGGACGCTATGTACTTCCTACTTGTCTCATGAAAACGCCTCCCGTGTATTAAATGACACTGAGAGTAGATACTTTTGGTCTTGTGTTTTTAAACATCCTCATCTAATAAAATAAAGCACTGCGATCCTATTTTGCTCTAACACTCCCTTCTCTTCTCCTTCCCCTCCTGCTTCTTTTCGGCATTAATTTGTTTGTAAAACCCCTAAGTCCTATCAGTACTATTTAGGACATAACAAAACTGGAGAAGCCTGAGCCTAATCACAAATGACTGCTGCTTCTACAGGGTAAGTGATCTCATCTTTAATTTCCTCCATGCGGCATCCTTGAAAAAAGTGGACCCACTGAACCCCGGTGACGTGGCGTGCTGATGAGCTAAGTGATAATTCCTTTGAACGCATCCTGGCGAAGTGGCCACGTAAACAGGGACCAGCACTGGACACGATAAAGGCTAAGCTCAGATCACGATGCAGACGTCCGTTTTGATCAGTAGGACCACACACAAGATCATCGGGTGCAGGTGAACCAAATCAGACTGTGCAGGGACGTAAGGGGAAAAGGAACCCCTCCGGTGGGGGTTTGCAAGGCCCCCTGCGAGACTACGTCTGAGTCCCTACAAAGACGGGGTGCGTAGTTGGAAGCGCAGAGATAAAGAAGGTCTTTGTGAGACTTATCGCGAAAGAGTATGACGTTGGGGTCATGGCGACAAAAGTTCAAAATGAAGTGGGGAAGATTGGGTATCCTGTTCATTCTTACGCAGAGTTTACGAAGAGAAACAGTTAACAGATAGCAAGGAACACCATTTTCATAGAAGACACCGAAACCGTCGCAATGGTGTGAGATTTCACCCCAATAACTAGAAGGCAGTTGCCTTCCAAAAGTGGGGACTTGGAACTGATGCTTACTTGCCTCTGCACTCTCTTGGAGCTGAAAACAAGTGGAGAGGCTCATGAGGCTGAGTGAGATGTGGCAGGTGAGGCCCCCACGGTTATGCAGTGGGAAGTGAGAGCCAGCAGAAGTCAGGTGTGCAGCTGAAAATGGTCTTATTTGTCTAAAACTCTGGTCGGGCACGGAGACATTTGATGCATGGCATCTGACTCTATAAATGCTTCGAGCCCTCAATTTACTGGGGTCATGTTCTTGAAAATATACATTTTATTCAAATACTATAGTCCAAACCTAGGTGCCGAATGAACAATATTAAAAAAATGGAGATTTCATTTCTCATGGAGTCCTTGATTATCCATTCATACCATCAAAAATAAAGGTGATCGTAAAGGGGAAAGAATACAGATATGATGCTTCTAAAAATAATAGCATATAAAATGCATAAAAGGAACAAGGCAAGGATATAGATTAAGGTTAAACTCATAAGTTTTCTTGCATCCCTAGAAAGTATTGTCCCGATAGGACTCCCAAATTGAATAAATTTTATAAAAATATATACTCGATTTATAATCACAGAAATTCAACTTGACTCTGAGCATGTCAGTATGACAGAGCTATTAAAAAAGCATTTGGTCTATACTCAGATGCTACCTTTCTGAGATTAGGAAACATTATCATTTAAAACATATTGCAAAGAAGAGATAAGTTTATTTTACCCACCACTGAAATCTAATCACCAAACACAGTACCAGATATATGGCATGCGCTCAGAAAATATTTTCAAATAACAAACATGAATAATTTATCAAAATTGTAAGTTCTTTACATCTAGACCAGCTTAAAAGTAACTGGGTCAATCAAAAATTAAGAAAATATTAACAAATAACACTGAAAAATAAAACATTTTATCCTCAATATGTAAAAAGCTCTTACAACTTAGTAAAAAAAAAAAAATGCTACTATACAGCCACAGAAAATAGGCCAATGACATAAACAAACCTTTCACAGTAAATATTTGAAACTGTTCAACCTAATTATCAACAGTAATTTAAACTTATGTGACAGTGGGCTCACCATACATTTCTATTGAGAGTATTAACTGGTGAAACTCTTTCTGAAAAACAAATGGCTAACATGGCTTCCGTCAAGAGTTTTCAAAAGTTCGTGACTTTCGGCAGAGCTCTATTCCAGCAATCTCCCCTACGACGATGATTCACGATAAGGACAAAGGCTGCGTATAAAGATGTTCACTGCAGCATAATTTATACATGATTTTAAATATTGCAACTAATTTAAATTCCTCAGAATTAAAAGTGGTGAAATACAACAGAGTATTGTTACTTTAATACTATGTACTATAGAGAAAAAACATCAAAATAAACTTTTTGAAATGTAAATGCCTCAGGAAAATGGTCCCAAAATAGTGTTATGCAGTCAAATTAAAATCAAAATACAAGAATTTCTATGTGGCATCATTCTTTCTTGTTTTTTTCCATGTCTTCTAAATTTTAAAATATTTTTAATATTAACAATACACAAACACAGACACATATACACACAAACACCTATTTGTGCAAATAAAAAATATGGACAAAAAATACCAAAATATTAATAGCAGTGAATGGATAGTCAGTATAGAGTCAATCTATTTTCATTTTTATTATTATTGAATTATTGTTGAATGTGTTATTGAATTGTACACTTTTTAATAAAAAAATTAAAGAATAAAAAATAAAAATGTCTGAAAATATAGTCCTATAATATAAATAAAAGATTAAGTAAAAAAGCAAAGAGTAGAAGTCCCAAATCCCCAATAATCTAACTCAGCCTTCATACCCTCCACCAACATACCCACTGACATGTCTTAAGTGCGGAATTTATTTAAAAATATAACTTTAAAAAGTGTAAGTGGAAATATACTGTGCACATCGGTGTATCTTGGAGATCTTTTTAAGTCAGTATATAATCTTCATTCTTATTAATATTGGGTTAGAATTAAATGGCTGTATAAACATTTATCTAAAGCATCCCAAGACAAAAAACATTTATTTTTTTATCCAGACTTCCACTGTTAAAAATAATGCTGCATCGAACAGTTTGGCTCACTTCTTTCGTAACTCCTTCTTCGGGAAACATACGTAGAAGCAAATTTCTAGGAAAAAGTCATTGTACGTTCATTTTCACAGACATGGTCAAATCGTCCTCTTAACTGGCCTTATTACTTCACATCCCCAAAAATCGTTCATAAGAGAACTTGTACTTCCACAGCCTTGACCGAACATTTCATTTGTGTCAATTGAGAAATATTTTAATTTGCTTTCAAAAATTTCTAGTGAGTTCGCTTTTAAAATTAGCCATTTGTATTTCGACTGTGAATGGCCTATTTCCATACGGAGCTGAGAGCATGAACTCGTCCCTAATATTCATTCTCTCTTCCTTCCTGAGTAATAACAACCCAGTCGTTAATGAGATGCGTGGTCGTACAGAATGAAGACATGTCCCAGTCTCCCTTAAAGGTAGGTATAGTCATGTGACTAAATACCGGCCAATTGGATATAAGAAGAAAAGAAAAAAAAAGCCTGATACTTCCAGCAAGTGTTTTCAGCGGAAGAGTGCGTGTCCTTTCTATTTGTTGGAATTCGAATATGACAGCTGGAGCTTAAGCATCCATTTTGGGCCGTGAGTAAAAAGCAAATATGAATGTTAGAACTGCAAAATCGAGGAGTCACAGACCATGACGATGATTAAGAAGTCCCCTTAACAGTCCTGGAACATTTATGTCCAAACGCTGCTTAAATGAGAATTAAATGTTTGCTTTGGTCAAACCCCCTCTTTTATGGAATTTCTATCATCTATAATTTAACCTAATCTTAACTGATAATGTGTCCTTGCTAATTTTCTCTTGTTTTTTTTTTAATTAATATTCAGTTCTTTATTAAATATGCCCACAGAAAATTATGAAACAAATTACATGAAATCCACTCATCCATTCATCCATAAGCTTAACAGTTCATTACTCTATGCAGCCTTTACCCAAAGGCAATGAATGCTTGGGTGGGGTGGAGGGGGCATGCGAGGGAGACGCCAGGAGGACCCCAAACCAACAACTCATTCCAAAAACTCTCTGTCTATATGTACACGAGGTATTGGTATTAACGTTACCCTGGAAAAGAGGATATTTTTGTCATTTTCAATAAAGAAAAAAAAAAAACAACACCCTAACTTCTTGCTTCTCTTGGCTCCCATGGCCATGTATTTCTGGAAATCTGAAAACACATTTTACCAGCCATTGGTTCAGGACAGATGACCTTTGCACTCCAGCACCCTTCTGCTAGAATCTCCCTGTGCTAGACGGTATTGGTGTGGGAACGTGCATTTGGAGACTAGCTAAGGGGAATTTGAGCTGGACGTACATTTTGCTTGTCATTTCGTGAGCTCTGCGTATGAGGGTTACAGTTGTTTCTTCACTAAATTGACTCGCTGCCAGGCATTTCACTACAGGAGTGCTTTCCAGGGGTCCTCAAGCACTGACTGCACCAGCACGTCCACCCACTGCCACGGCTGGGGGTCAGAATCGGCGTTACGATATGACACCCAGCGCCAGCACTGGAAATATGTGGGTGGGGGCAAGAAGGCAGGTGTGAAATTTCAGGAGCCAGAAGCCAGTCTGTGAATATTTCCTCTGAGCATCAGATGTATACAATTATTAGCAATACCTCACCTAACAGAAGTTCTTTTTTGGATAGGAATGTACTTGATAATGCAGAGTACATAATTATAAACGCAACACGCATAATTTTTTTTCTTTTACAAAGGAAATCACTTGCAATAGAATTTACTTGCATGTGTGCATTTGACGAGCAGATACCTGTAGCAATACTATGGCATGCGACTTTGGAGTTGCATGTTTTATGTGTCCTGATATGCTACATCATATCTAACTGCATCTGACATCTTAATCTCAAGAAATCTGAGGTCGAGATGAAACAGTACACAAATCGTTACAATCTAGCCAAATGCCTAAGGAAATACACTATTCGTCAATAAAGAACTCTACGTAGCAATAAATAGGCCTTTCGATTATTTGATAATCAATGAAGAGAAATAATCATAGGGTCCTATTGGAAAATGATTGAAATGTTTTGCTGATTTGACGTGATATACTAACATTGAAAAAAATAACATCGAAGTCATAATATGTCAATATAAGGAACACACTGAAATTCATTGATGATTTTTGTCAATATATCGAGTATGCAGGAGTAGTCAATATGCCAGAAAAGTTCAAATGCTCTGAAATCTTAGAGATCTTATAAAAGACAATAACTAGAGTTTTCCTCAAATTTTAACACGAGCCTAAAATTTGCCGTTTCCAAAAAGAAGTCATGAAACTGAAAGTTACTTTCTAAAACCATCGATGATAAAAAATAAATTTTAATCAACCATGCTAAGAAGGAGGAAGTTATCTTTCTCTTCTTTCTATAGAAAATGATGCCACAGAAGTCATTTTCATGAGGTCATCGAAGAGCATGCAACCAAAAAGTGTAGAGAAAAGGGTATTACAGCCTAGTAAATACAAATATACAGGATGCCATTTTTCTACAGGTGTCATTTTTATGGTATCTGTTGATTTTTTTAGAACTCATAATCTGTAATGATTTGTTTTCTCATTCTCAACTATAGTAACGATCTTGTATTCTTTTTCTAAAAGAGCCCCCATTCCCAATGACATCATCTTAGATCCTATAAAATCTGAATTTGTCTCTGCTTCTGGGCTTTCTCTGGTCTCCTCGGTCATCTTTGTTACATCAAAAACATGTCTGTACTCAGCTGCTCATTACTACGGCCAACTTTGCAGGGAGTATCCTGCTCAAATTCTTTGAGATTTAACCTCAATCCAAGTTAAAGTCTTGGCTTTACCTGCACTCAACCCCGCACAAGGAGCCCTTTGTAGCACGGAGCTTCCTCAAACTTGAATGAGATGTCCTAACTTCCCGAGCATGGGCTTTGGCAAAGCAAGCAGGTGATGCACGTTGGAAACGCAAGGCCTTCAGCTCTCCGAGGGGCACACCTTGATCAAAGGTGATGAGAGATGGAAGGGAGCTGGCAGGTAAAGTTCTCCTTTCTGTACTCTGAGGGATATCCAAGTTGTGTTTTTTTCCTTATAATTTTCCCCAAAAGGTCACTGTGCCATACAAACACATCTGCTAAGAAACCAGCTGTGTCTCTTTATGCTCCTGTGAAGTTGTAGCCCACAAGGATGCACTCAGTGGCTGTTTCTTTCTTAATTCTCTATTATTTTTCACACCAGCCACCCTGGGCTGCCACTTCCCAAAGAAAGGAATAAATTCCTGCCTCGGGTTCTGTTTTGCGGAAGACTCTGGCTGAAATAAGAAAAAGTTCTGGCCATTGAGCACGTAGGGAACACTCGCTACTGCCAGCTGCTGTCATGTCCACGATCACCCACATCGAAACCCTGTGGCAACAGAGGATTTCATGTCACTGCTCTGCTCCGAAATTCAACATGCTGAATGAAAACGATCATCGGAATCTAGTTAAAAGGTAGAAAATGTTCTCAATTTAAGATAAAATCTGAAAGAGAACAAAACTGTATTAAAATAAATTATTAGCTTGAAGAAGGAGACTAGAGTCCATTTTGACGAGGCAGAGTTTGGGCTGGGCCGTGATAAATGCACGACAGGTGTAGGCATTTACACACAGAGACACGCGCATTCTATGACTGGAGCGGAAACGAAGCGTTTCTGGTCATCCTTGCAGAAAACCTGTTACTGTCCCAACGCGGAGTGAAGGCTCCCAACAGGTCAATCTGTGCACTTCTGCGGCCACGTTTTGCTCACCGTCCCTTTACTCCCATGAAAAGGGGTGACGGCGCCTCTCCCTGCGGCAGGGCGAGCCGCCCAGTCAATTCCGGACAGATGGCCGCGACACAATTTCCGAACGTGCCAGAACAGAATCCGAACCCGGCGGCAGCCCGAACCCGCCACCTCCTCTCTCGAGACACCGAGGGCACTTGCTGGTGGCCTTTCTGACACAGCGCAAATTAAACCCGGGGCACGGGACAACGGGCACACCCAGTCTCAGAGAAAGTGATTCAAACGCGCGTGACTGCAACAGGCCTCCCCGAACAGGAAGACTTGTGCGCCCCTCTCTCGTGGAAATACGCACCCCACGGAGCGTGCCATTTTAATTTGCATTTGGAGTGTCGGGACATCACCCAACGAGGTGGCTCAGGAGTGCTCTTGTGACGAGGAGTCTCGGAACTGTGGGTCTGCGGGACGCGTTTACAAAAGGAGCCCCGGAATCCCTTCTGTCCGCCTAAGTGGCATGACTTCCATGGCCAGCCAGTGGTCACTATTAACCCGTCTTTTCCTGTCCGGAGTGAGAGGGTCCTTAACCACGTGTGTGCTCCTTTCGCTCGGTCACAGGAGCACGAGCTATCGAAGGGGGGCCGCTAATCCGAAGGCCTGCAAATGCTGTCATTTTCAAATGACACTTTCCTCTCA
>NW_006438073.1:6012809-6015533 GCF_000325575.1 Pteropus alecto
AAGACACATCTTTTAGATGCTGAGCAAATCATCAGTGCAGTTAAGTAGTCAAAGAACAGACACGTCTGTATATCTGTGTCGCCGAAGTTTTAAAAATATAGTCCATCTGGATTAGAAATTAGTGCTCTATCTCGGATTCGCCTAAATTGATTTGCCATTTTAAATTGTAGCTCGTTTGTTCAAATCGGTAAAGGACAATAGGATGTTGTTTCCGACCACGTTTATTTACTGATGATTTGCCAGGTTTAGTGTCCATTCACTTTCTTCTCCTTTTTCAGAATGCCATTGTTCTGCTCACTGATTTCAAATTGTGCTACAGTTTTGCTCCTGTGATTATGTGTCTGTGTAATAAAAGGACCAGATCAAGACCGTTAGGAAGGAAGAAATCGCCCCTTACTATGTTTTGAGAGTAAAAATCTGAACGCAGAAACATTCTCCTTCAATCAAGTCCTACAGACACGCGACTTCTGGGTAACCAGCAAAGGACTGTGGACAACAAGAGATCTATCAGCTCCTCTCCTCAAATAATTTTAAATGTGGTCGATTAAGTCACGATAAAGCTTTACGAAGACTAATCGTTCTCATTTTTCTGCTGTTTTCAGGAAATAAAGAACCCCACTTAAGGGGCATTCACACACATCCGAACATCTTTCAGCATCTTTATTTTAGAGTAAATCTTTGACACAGTTCCCCATTCCCAAGAGCGTCACAGACACAGACTTTGGGGTTCAGATGCTCAGTGGACAGCGACAGGCGTGGGCACGGCCGAGTGGGCGCCACCTCCTCTGGTAACGGGGTCCCATGCGGTTACGCTCCCATCCGAAGCTTGCTGGCTGAGCTGTCCTGCCTCCGCTGCCTCCTGACCCTCTTCCCTTTTGTAAGCAAGTGCTCCACGCTCCACCCTTCCTGACTCTGCTCGGTTAGGAGAGGGTCAGGCCATTGTCAAGTGCAAGTTCTCCACACACAGGGGCTCACTGGCCAGCCAGAGTCTGTGGGACCATCCTCGGAGAACGCGGCATGGGTGGCCCTGGTTGTGTCACAGGTCCCTTTTTTCCTCGGAGATGATTTTACAGATCCAGGCTCTGGCAGTTCTCACCTGTCTCCAGGGTCTGCACTTCCAGCGGCCTGACAATCAGGCAAGTGGGTCACGTCGGAAAAGCCAGAGCTGGAGGCGACTTCCTGGGGTCGCTTTGGCCGAAAGGGCCCTGCAGGTCCCTCTGCCCGCTGAGGGTGGGTCCCGGGGCGCCGGTCGCCACTGTCGGGACACGGCCTCTGGGCAGACGGGCTCAGTGGCCCCCAGCCAAAGCTCGGTGGACAGGACGCCTGCCGCGCTCTGCCAGCGGGCACAGGAAGCCGCGGCCCGTCCCCTCGGCCCGCACGGAGGTGCCCACGAAGCTGCTGTGACAGCGTCGGTTTCGGGGACTGCATTTTAGAGCCCCCGAACCTCTAAGCCTTCATGCCACTTAGCGCTATCTGCCACTAGGTGCCAATGCAAGGGCTCAGGTGGAGACTGTAATTTATGTAGCAAGTCCAACCCCCGATTTGCACGGGGCCGGGTGGCCGCTGCTCTGGACATTCTGACCGAGGCCGGAGCTGGGGAATGCGGGCGCCCTGCTCTGGCCGTCTCCCTAGCCGTGCCTTCCGCCACGGTCTCTCGTTTCCCTCACACGGGAACCTTAGGGGTTACACTTCATTATCCCATTTTTTAGGGTGAGGCAAGTCTTGGCAAAGTAAAATCAATGTGCCCCAAATCGTGCTCCACAGTTAGGAGGCGCTAAGATTAGTCTGCATATGCCGCCTGGTCTGTCATATGCTTCTGCTTCACTCATGCAAAGGTTTCCCTGGACACCGTGACTTGATGCAAGGCATCTTCGCCCTCGGCCGTCTCTCTGCTTCTTAGGGTGAGATTCGGTGTGTGGCGTCCACAGTCTCCTTCTAACGGCACCCAGTCCATTAGAGGACAAAGAGTGACACCCTGATCCCTGACACCATGGCAGCAAAGTCCCGCTGTCCTGTGACTTGGCGCCTGGTCCCATGGCCTGCACGGCCAGGGCAGCCAACAGGTGGGCCGGTCGTCAGGCTCTGTCATGCTCACTGGCATCTGGCTGCCTTGTGATGGACAGTGACCTTGCTCCTTAGCGATGGCAATATGGCCCTGCAGGACTGAAGCCAGGGCAGCCGACCGGCCCATAAGGGGGTTGAGCCCACGATACCTCATCGGCGACTACGTGTGAACCGAGAGATTCAGGTGACTAGGTGCTCCGCAGCTTCCTCCACGTACAGCTTCATCGGACAAAATGCAGAGAAATGAAAATAAAAGCTTTGCATTAAGCACTGGCCTCTACCACTGGGGTGATGTTTATTGGATGTGAAGCTGTTATTTGTTCAGATGTATTTCTGAGTACATGTGACATGTCAGCTGCTCACGGGTCATCTGCTTCCTCCTCACACAGCCAGCTCAGAGTCAGCATGGAGTGGCGGAAGGGGAGAAATATCAGTGTCCTGCATTCTGCTCACAAAACCGCCTTGACATGTCAGCTGACAGCAGGAAAATCCCAGGCCTCCGTCAAGGTCCCCGATTTCATAACATCGGCCCATAGATTTCCACGAAATGCACTTCAAAATGATCAGCTTGAACTCCAGGGCTGGAAGGGGGCGCAGTGTCTGTGTAGGAGAAGCAGGGATGTTCTCCTCTCTTACATTTTTGGGCCTCTTGCTGCCTAG
>NW_006438073.1:6015585-6018966 GCF_000325575.1 Pteropus alecto
TCTTTGGATCATGGTGAACAGGTAATGTCAGCTGGCTTGGTGCCCCATTCCGAGGCCTGAAGCAACAGCAGGAGGCAGGTGGGCTGGAGATGGGGCAGGGAGATGGGATGAGGAAGACAGGTGGGAGGGAGACGGGGCGCTGCTGGGACGGGGGAAGGCGATTTGCGGGAGCCCTCCCCCACCACAGGTGGGGCCTGCAGCTGCCCCTCTACACCCCGG
Source organism: Pteropus alecto (assembly GCF_000325575.1). Taxonomy (NCBI): domain Eukaryota; kingdom Metazoa; phylum Chordata; class Mammalia; order Chiroptera; family Pteropodidae; genus Pteropus; species Pteropus alecto. The sequence continues at coordinate 6,015,805 of NW_006438073.1, forward strand.
AAGGGAGGGCTTCTGGTAGCAAATACAGCTGTGGCCACAGCCACACCAGACCTGCCAAGAGTCACCAAGGTCCCAGGGGATCTGCCCGAGGCCGTCTCCCACCGCTGGGATCCTGGGGTTCACCTCCATTTAGAGCGTCTCCTGGTGTAGGATGGCCTTGGCCTCTTATGTACAGTGGGGCACATCTGGTACCAGTGGGTCACCGGATTCACGAATTTCTTCCTTTTCAGGTCATTTGTGCCTCATCATTTACTCGTGACACTTTTCAATTAGCAACAACTTTTCCAAAAGGGAAAGGTCAAGAAAAACGCAAATGTGTATTAGGGATGCCTGAATTTTAAAATTCAAAATTAACACAGCTTTATGAGATCCCATAGAGATACATAGCTTTTTAACATCTTACGGCTTCAGAAGGACGTTCATGGGACCGTGAAAGATCGGCGTCTGGGAATACCCGAGAAGACGTAACAGAGGCGGGTCCCTAAGCTTCCCGGGGCCCCACACCCACAGTGTGTTCACACGCACTGACGTGTCGCACAGCACAGGATTCTCAGCTATGGTGCTGTTCCCACTGGGGGCTGGTGGGGAATTCTTCGTTGTGGGCTGTCCTGGGCATTTCAGGATGTTTAGCAGCATCTCTGGTCTTGACATGCTAGATGTCAACAGCACCCCACCCTGAGCTGTGAGCTGTGACAAGTGGAAATGTCTCCACAAAGGCCTTGCTTGGGTCAAGGGGGAGGGGAGTGGGCTGGGCAGGGATCCCCTGTCCCTCCCCCTGCACCTCTTTAAGAATGAAGCCAGAAGAGACGTATTCTTACGACCCCTACTTTATAGCTGGCAGTCAAGGGGAAGGTACGTGCCCCAGGTCACACAGCAAGGTGTATGAGAATTCGCCCATTATGGGTAGCCCGATGTCCACACGGGCTGAGGGCGAATGGGGTAGAGTCACATGCCCGCCCTGCTCAGGCCTCCTCCCTCTCTGACTGACCTTGCAGGGATGGCCTACAAGCCAGGGGAGCCCGGGACTACAGGAGGGGAGACTGAGCTGGGCCCGGGGGACCCCCATTTTTGGAGTCTTTGGGTGGGCACTGTGCAGACACGGCCTCCTGGGTGGCCACCTGGCTCTCCCTGGGCTAGGTATGTGCCCCTAGGGCTGAGTTATTTCCTAATCCTTATGCTTAACACCTTTAGAAAGGCTCACTCGAGAGAGAGAGCAGCTGAGATTAGTCAGGCTGCCTATGATGTGAGGTTCTAATCCCTAGCCCAGGAAAACGCAAATGCAAAGGTTTTGCCCGAAATGCCTACGCTGTGCAACCCGATGCCATTCCAGGTCTGTGTCTCCATCTCTGGGGCCTCGACCCTGACGTTCTCGTATCTGCCCTCCCTGGTTCCAACACCACGAGAACCCTTTCCCCACACTGCCTTCTCTGACTCTCCCCTGATTTCTGGGGGTGTAGGTGGGGTGGAGTGAGCAGTTGGAGTAGGACTTCCTTTACAGGATCCTGGCGAAATTAGCTGAGTCTGCGGCATCGGATCCGTTTTTCAAATAATGGAGTAGCTGAGTTTGAGGTCGGCGCCTATGATGGGGGCCAGGGCCCAGCTGCTGGGCCCACAGGTGTGGGCGCAGAGTGTTCTGGAAGCAGGAGGCAGCTCGAGTCCACGCAGCAGGCCGGCAGGGAGCACTAGGTACTCTACCAGGATTTTCCATTGAGTTCTTCATTTTAGAAATGTTCTTCATGGTTAACCTACTACCTTCAAAGAATTCACATTCATTACTCCAGAGCTAAGGTTCATGACATTGGTTCTGAATCCACGGGAAAGCGATTATTCTGAAAACACGCTACTCTGGACTTTTAAAACAACTGAACACTAAACGACATTGAGAAGAAGAGCATCATGGTTAAAAAGGCGTCCCAGCCTGAGAGAGCAGCTGGTGGGGCACGTGAAGGCGGGGTCTCCGGGGCAGGGGGCGGGGGGCAGGGCCCCCATCTCCGCATCTCTGCCTGCGCTGTCGGCGGAAGCTGTCCCCATCACTCGCACGCGCGTAGGCGGATTTAGGAGCAGAGAGGTGTGCGAGATGGCCGCGAAACGTCCATCAGACCACACCTGAGCGACCGGAAAAAGGCCAGGGCGCACAGCCCGTCTTCACACGCTCCAAACCGCCTGGGGAACCCAGGCCTTGCCCATCTCCGAAATCCCCTACCCACCTCCGATTTGGAGAGAGGCAATCGACTGATGCTCAGTTTGAATAATAACTTCAGTGAGATCAGATTCTTGATAATTATCCTCCTACCTGAGAAATGCAAACGCTCATTAAGAACGAGCCGGCCGCAAGCTGGAGATTGTTACATTGTAGACACTGCATTCCAGGGAGGCGCTTCACTCAGTGGGGTGCAGGGCGTCTCCTGTGAAGTCAGGATGACAATGCCCACCCGCAGAGCAGCGTGAGGGTGTCGGTGAACCATGAAGAGATGAAGCCACACCCTGGCTCGCATGGCGCGGTGCCTGCCATGGAAGTGGGCCCCTCACAACCAGGGCCCCCACTTGGGGTTCCTGGGCTGACGCCAGCTGGGTGCCAGACCCCACGGCCTGCCCCAGGCCATGCAGAGTGGTCTCAGGATCCAGCTGCCCTGCACGGCCATGAGACAATTAAACGCAGAGGATAAACACGTGAGTTCCCCGCACCCCCAGGAGTCCTCACCCGCAGGGGACAGGGCACGCCAGGGTGTCTGCCACGGCCTGAGGGCACTCCTTTCTGATCCCTGGAGTGTCATAGCTAACACTTCCCTGCAAATTCGTTAAAGTGTGAAATATGAAAAGAGTTAAATATGCTCTAAGGATAAGGGAGAAATCATCTCAGATGAGTGTTTTCAAAGAAATGAAAGGCTTGGCTTATGTAACCCGCAGGAAACTATGACTGTCACCCATCAACGTGAGAGGAAAGGGCTGCCTGCACCAGGCACGCTTCTGCACACAGACCCAGACGCCACCCCCTCCCCCCACGGGGAAACATGCTCGGAGATCTGAGCACCCTTGTTTAATCTGTGACATTGCCATTGGAATTTGTCACTCTAGGAGTTACAGCTGATGTTACAGCCTGAAGCGGAGCTAAACCAAAATAAACAATCTGCTCTATTCTGCTTAGACTAATACGACAGTGAT
>NW_006438073.1:6019089-6050057 GCF_000325575.1 Pteropus alecto
GGAGGGGGGGACAGGGGCACCGCGCCTTATTTGCATCGGTGAAGGGACTGGGCGGGGCTCGGCCGAAATGTAACATTTCACCTCGGTCTGCAACCGAGTTATCCTGCGTATATCAGCGGGGAGAATGCCTGCAAGCTCGAGACACACGATCCTTTGCAGTTTGATTTTGGGGGGCGTGGGCGGGCTCTGTCTGGGCCGCGAGGCTCTGCAGACGCTCACGGGCGGCGGGAGCTTCATCACAGCTCACAGCGAGCGTGCAGCTTCCAGCACAGACCCTCCACTCCAAGCCTCCCCCGGGAACGCAGCCTGGTGTCTCCGACAGCCGGCATTTTCTTGGTGCGTATTTGGTCACCTGCCAGCCAGCAATTCTCTTGGTCTTTGAAATGCCCTTTTTGCCACAAAGAAAACAGGCTTTTGTCTTTAAAAAGGGGGGGGCAGTTGCCACCTCCTTTCTGCAGAAGGGGTCTGCGGAGCTGTCGCAGAGGGCACGGTGAGCGGGGGGCTTCCCTTCCGGGCCCCGCACGGGCGACGCTCCTTCGTGCGCCGTCTCCATCCCCCCTGTTCTCCCAGTGACTTGTTGTTATTCCTTCTTTCCTGTGCAGTCCCAGCGGCCCTGGCCCCGGCGGTCACGTGAGCCCCAGGCGGTCACGTGAGCCCCAAGCCGCGGGCCTCGCCCAGGCTCACCGGCTCCGGGCACGGGAGCCGCCCCCCGTAATCCGGTTCAAAGCGTCAGCGGGAGTGGCCTGGATTAAACCGGGCCTCCTACACGCAATCGATTTTCAGTTTTATCACCTCGCACTAAGCGAGCACGGACAAGAGTCCAGAGAACGTGGACGGACGTAAAACAGACGCGTTTTAAACCTTGTTCTTCCAAATCGTGATTTTCTAACTGCAAACCAGAGACGATGACCATCATCGCATACCTCCCCGGGGTTCCTCCGTGGCCTAACAGCTGAGAAAAAATTCAGAAACAGGGAAGGGAGGAAAGAAAGAGACACCAAAAGCCCCTGTCCGGAGGCCGGCCCGGAAGCACGTCCCCTGTCCCCGCAGACGGCTCTTCGTGCCCTGGCCCGAGGCTTTCCTGGAGCCAGAGGAGGCCACGGACCTCTGGGCCCCGATCCCTCCGCGCCCCTGAACACAGTGGAGCTGTGCCAGGTGCCCAGGTATTAGAGTGAGTGCCGGTGACAGCAACCTGCGAGGCCGGTAAGGCCTCGTTTAGCATTTGGCTCGCCTTCCGGGAGAGGGGGGTTTACGCCTCTCATCTGGCTGCATCGCACACCCTGTCATCGGGCACCTCACACTACAAAGCCAATCCATGTCACCTCTGCCTCGTCTCAGCCCGGGCACCAAATGGGGCAGGCGGGACATTGCTCAGCACAGGGGACCTCTGGTAGTGACATCCTATGGAAGACAGTGTCCCAAGGGGCCTGCTCCCCTCACCAACGTCACCCTGTACCTCCCCCTCTCCTTAGAACATCCTGCAGCTTCCCAGAGAGACTGACAGAGAAGTCCCCTTGACTGCAGATCTCTGCGTTTCCCCTTTCCTCCCACTGACAGGATGGTGTGTGAGTCAGAAGAGAGGACAGAAGGAGACACCAAAAGCCCCTGTCCGGAGGCCGGCCCGGAAGCACGTCCCCTGTCCCCGCAGACGGCTCTTCGTGCCCTGGCCCGAGGCTTTCCTGGAGCCAGAGGAGGCCACGGACCTCTGGGCCCCGATCCCTCCGCGCCCCTGAACACAGTGGAGCTGTGCCAGGTGCCCAGGTATTAGAGTGAGTGCCGGTGACAGCAACCTGCGAGGCCGGTAAGGCCTCGTTTAGCTTTTGGCTCGCCTTCCGAGAGGGGGGTTTACGCCTCTCATCTCGCTGCATCCCACACCCTGTCATCAGGCGCCTCACACTACAAAGCCAGTCCATGTCACCTCTGCCTTGTCTCAGCCGGGGCACCAAATGGGGCAGGTGGGACATTGCTCAGCACAGGGGACCTCTGGTAGTGACACCCTATGGAAGAAAGTGTCCCAAGGGGCCTGCTCCCCTCACCAACGTCACCCTGTACCTCTCCCTCTCCTTAGAACATCCTGCAGCTTCCCAGAGACTGACAGAAAAGTCCCCTTGACTGCAGATCTCTGCGTTTCCCCTTTCCTCCCACTGACAGGATGGTGTGTGAGTCAGCACTGACGACGGAAAGCCAAGCATGAGGACAACCACGCGGTCCCGCCCCTAGGTGGGGCTACTGCCCGCAAAAAAAACAAAAAACAAAACAAAAAAAACACCCACCCGCGTCTGTACTTTAACATTCAGTTCACTTAAACTGAGGTTGAAATTAGGTATCAACAGAGAATTTACAATTTAAATCAAACTTTGACTCATGTAATTAAGTCTTTATTCCTGGAACCTCATTCACAGCCTCAGCATTAGGCCACTGCAGGGTTCCAACTGGTACATTTCTTAATTTCCTAGGTGCTTTTTTTTTTTTTTTTTTAAATCAGATCCAGAGGGAAAAGGAGCAAGCAGCTCATGTGGATGTGTTCCCAAACGACGGAGTAGGGGTCGTAAGAGGAAGAGGTCCCCCCAAGAGCTTGGGCTTCGGCCTGTCCATGTGGCAAGCGGGCCTGCGGGAGGACTGCGTTCCAGCTGCGTCTCTGGTCTTCATCGCATGAAAGGACTGGACGTAATAGTCCTGAAAGCTTTCCTAATGCGTCCAGAGCTAGGAGTGCAGGTAATCTTATTGAAGAAGTGAGCATAATGGGTCTTTTTCTGTTATTTCTGAGACGCTGATCATAGTAGTGACAGGAAGTCATTAGGAAAAGAAAAGGTTTGCATGAGTCTCCTTTTCAGTATTAGCCTCTTGCCCAGGACAGAACGGGGGGGAGACGGGGGCCCCGCCTCGTGTATTTCTTAGTCACTCCTATCGGGGTGCACTGCTGTTACTACATGGCTGCTAAAGTAGGTGATGCTCACTGAGTGTGTACTACGTGCCAGGCACTATTGTACTGCTTTATACACATTGACTTGTTTAATCCTATGCTATGATTTAAGTTTTATATTCCCCAGAACAGAATTAAGTAATTTGTCCAAAATGCTTCTAAGAGCAGACCCATCCCTTAACAGAGGGCGCCCTGTTTATCAAGGCAGGGTGGCCAAAACTTGGGATTCGCAGTCACTATAGACTAATGTCCAGCCCCCCGTGTCCCTCCACCCCCCGCCATGACTCCAGGTCACCACCTCGGGGCAGGTCATGTTACCCCTAGACACCCGACTTTCCGAGCAGGTAGCACAGGTCGGCATCACTCTGTGACGAGGGCTGCTGTGGGGCTCACGTGAGATTGTGGACAAGGTGCTCGGCCTGAGTGAGTCAGCCCAGGCCCCAGAGTTTGGGGCCGTGGCCTCCTCACCCTCATCCTGCGCTTCCCGCCTCCCAGCCCGGCGTCCCCTGCGGACCTGCCCCTCTGGCCGGCCGGTGTCGCGGGCAGTGGGGCAGAGATGCGGTGCACACACGTGACACTCAGGTTCACCCAAGCGGGCCTCACGTTTGGGGTACAAGGGCAGCCAGGGGCCCAACTGTGTCCATTTCAAGGACCAAGCCCCAGGGCAGGAGTGGCACAGGAGCAACACGCGGGGGCCTGGGGGACCCCACTGGACCCTGCGAGGGGCCTGACGAGGATGCGCCTTGGCACGGAGCAGTGCTGGGTGCCGATGGCCGCAGCACGCTTCGTGGAGTCCAGGAGGGAGAGGACAGGGCTGGGACAGGCCAGACAGGAGCAGGCTTCGGTTCAGAAGCAAAGGAGTGAAGACATGGCCGCCCCAGGAATGGAGATGGGAGAGGAAGCCCCACTCGATGAGAGGGATACGGGAGTCGTGTCACCCCATGGAGGGGCCTTGGGGGGACACGGGCAGCACTGGGGACACGCGTCCTGGGACGAGGAGGGTTCTGTGAGGCTCCAGGACGACACAACGCAGGGAGGTCGGGGAGCCGCCGCCCCAGGGTGGGGACGGGTTGAGGGTACGGCCGGAACGAATGCGGGGCACAGAGTCCCAGGCCGCGGCCGCCGGCATGGAGTAAACAAGCAGCGACCTGGAGCTCACTCTCTGTGTGGGAATGAGCCAGGCCTCTCAAGGCCGACGAGGATGCGCCTTGGCACGGAGCAGTGCTGGGCACCGACAGCCGCAGCACGCTTCGTTGGGTCCAGGAGGGAGAGGACAGGGCTAGAGGGTGCGCAAGGCTCCAGGACAACACAACGCAGGGAGGTCGGGGAGCCACCGCCCCAGGGTGGGGACGGGTTGAGGGTATGGCCAGAATGAATGCGGGGCACAGAGTCCCAGGCCGTGGCCGCCGGCGTGGAGTAAACAAGCAGCGACCTGGAGCTTACTCTCTGTGTGGGAATGAGCCAGGCCTCTCAAGGCCACGGACACTGTGGGTGAGGCCTGGAGAGGCACCCAGTGCGGGGCTCTTCCCGAAGAACTTCCGGCCTGAAGCACCCCTAGTGGAGCTCAGCTCTGCTCCGAGGAGGCAGGAAAGTTCTGGGCCGTTCAAGGGGGAAGCAGGGGTCCCACTGACCCTGGAATCCTATTTCTTCTTTGTTCAGGACTCTGGGAGATGACGATCCTTTTGTCTGCAAAGCTCGACATTATCCCGTTTCTTGATTTTCCTTGAATTAGAACTGTCTCCACTTCGGAACTTAAGGGGAACGCTTGAAAGCCTTCTTGGCTTCAGGGCAGAGACCGTGGCTGCCCAGTGGAGGTGGCGGATGAACTCATTCCATTAGCTCCGGTCCCCACGCCTCAGGACACAGAAGGAAGCCCACTGAGAAAGTCAGGAGGCAGACAGGAGTATGCAAATACAAAAACAATGCATTTTTATAACATGTTCTTAGCGGGGACAGTTTTAAAGGAGCCTTAGCAATATTTGAAACTCTGGCATGAAGATCTGACAGATTCGATTTTGTTTGTATCATGTTACTTGATGATAAAAAAGAAGCCTCCTGTAACCTTCAGGCCGGCCCTTCGCATGCCAGGCATAGCTGGCCAGCGACTGGCAGAGCCAGCATGGGAAGTCTCTCTTCTATGTGCTGAGGGGCAAGGGAGGCCGTGGCCCCCCACATGCAAACACCTCCACATTGTCTGCCACCTCCTACCCCATAGCAAGGTCATCTCGAAGGAAAGCCCCAGGCTGAGCGGGCAGACAACCCAGTGGGAAGGACAGACAATGTCATTACGGAGGGGTGGGCGGCTCTGCAGGTGGCACTCGAGGCATCTCGGTCAGTAAGCTGGCTGGTTCGGGAGACTTGCGTGTTGGCACATTATTGCAACAACTGGGGTGGCGGGGGGCCTACCTGTGAGATCACAGGTGGCCAGCCCCATGTTCCTTACTAAAACCCAGCGACGGAACAGGAGGCATGGGGACGCTCACTAGAAGGTCGCCGGACAGCACCGGGAGATCGAGAGGGCGCGGGCACATTTCAATATCCCCCATCTTCCTCCCTTTATAAAGTCCTTACGACCAGATGTAGACAGCACGCCATGCTTGCGCTCATGGTGCATTTATTAAATGCCCTGTGATTTTATCTAAGCCAAAATTCCCATTTCGAATATTAGAAAGCAAAAAAAAAAAAAAAAGAAAAGAAAAGAAAAATGCTCACTGGGTTGTCCAGTGAGAGCCCTGCCCGGGACAGTTAGGGCGCCTGCCCGTCCAGTCATCCAGTCCTCCGGCCCTGGCTTTCTGGCCCAGCGAGAACACCTCCTCCCACCCTGCATTCCTCATGAGAGGCACATTCTCATCTGACAGCTTCCTCGGTTGAGGCCGAATGTTAAGTTTTCTGCCAAAATGGGTGCAGTCTCCTGTCAGCTCTCCCCGTTAGTGAAATGCACTTTCATCTTTCATCTGCGGAGGAGTGCTACCGATGACGCCAGATCCTTAGAGAAAAGGAGGCTGAGGGAGAGTCCGCTACCATATTTAAATCGGCTTTGCCCAGATAAGTAGATACAAAGATAAGGTCACACGGGGTTAATAATTCAGACTCAGAAAAGCTTAAGAGGATTGCATAATTTAAGCTTCCCGTGAATGTCCAAAATCAAACTCGACATTATACCTCGAAAGCCAGTGGAGCCCACGACCTCCCTCTGTGCAAACCACTGGCGCCATTATACTCCCAGCTACCCAATCTCAAAGTCAGGGAGCACGGAAGGTAATTTCTCCGTCTCGTCAGACAGCCAGTTAATCAGTTATTAGTCGTCAGATTTTGAGCCACTAAAACCCCTCACGACTGTTCTCTCTTTTATTTTTATTCTCCTTGGATAATTGAGAATAAATTTCTTCATCTTATCCTTTCCTTGTCTGAATCCATCTCCCGTCTGGGATATTTAAATTATTCCAAAGTGTAGTGTGATCAAGTCACCGCCGGTTCAAATGTGGTTCATACCTCGGTGACTGTCCCCCCTCGCTGAGGAACCCTGGTTAGGAGCTATGGAGATGTCATTCTCCAAGGCGCGGCCCCCACGTCTTCAGTGAATTGTTTTGAGTGTGTGTCATGAGGAGACAGAGCATAAGCCTGAGGCCTAAGAGGGCGAGGACACTTAGGAGGTTTGTGAAAGAGAGAGCGACAGTTGTCGCTCACTTCTAGGCGACACGGAAGTAGAAGGCTCAGGCCGCTGCGGTGGCCTCATCACCCTGTAATAAGCACGAAGCACAGTGAACAAAAAGAAACAACCGAGTCTTAAGGAGGGAAAGGGTCTTCCAGAACAGAGGCAACAACTTTTTCCTTCATTATCTACTTGAAAAAATGATCGAGAAGAGTGAAAGCGAAAATGAACGTCTGCCGGATGAGCGCAGAACGCACTGCTCCTGAGACATGTGATCGGCCAGTTCGTCACACGGCTAAGTGACCCTGGCGGTGGGACCGAAGTGCTGAGACCGAGCGGCCATCGTCAGGGTCGTCTCACAGAGCTGGCCGCTGCGACTTCCACTTCGATGGAGACGTTTAACGTCAGCTCTGACTGTGCGCTGGCCGATGGCCGCACGTGGCTCCTGAGCACCCGAAAGGTGCCTCATACGACTGCGGGCCTGATTCTTTTCTTTCCTTGCATTTTAATTAATTACAGTATTAATTGAAATGGCACACGCAGCTCGAAGCCGCCGCAGCCCAGAGCGCAGGACAGTGAGCTCAGGCCGCGGAGCCGTCCGTGTTTGCAGGGCCCGAAGCTGAGGAAACGCAGGGCCGGGACACAGGGACGTGTGAGGGGACAGAGGGACAACGCCCCGGGAAGGGGGCCCGGTGCCCCCGCCCGCTGGCCTCCCGGTGCGGGACGTGGGCGAAGGCGTGAGGGGCATGCGCTTGTCACAGCGTGTCCAACGTGTTACGCAGTCTGCAATACCACTTTAAATAATATTGCTGTGAACGAGGGTGAGAAGAACTGACGTTTCTGGAGACGTCGATGGGGTCGCACTTCCCACAGCACAAGCCTCTGATGGAAACGAGAGGACCGCGGCCTGGACAAAGGAAACAGCTCAGCCAGGACCATGCGGTTAATGCGCTGGAGTCAAGGCTCGGACCTACTCTCTCTGACTCAAGACCAAGACGCTCTAAACGTTTAGGAGGGGGCTATGGTCGAGTGCTCACACCAGGCCAAGGACGCGATTCCCTGGGAACTCAGGGCCACCGTGGACGAGGGCACAGCCAGCGTGTCCGGGCTGGTGGCCCCAGGCTCCGGCCTCCGTCCAGAAGCAGCGTTTCTGTCCACGCCGGTGAGACCTACACACGTCGTCACTTTTCCTTGTGTGCCGTGAGGCAATGTGGGAAGCGCTAAGCAACAGTGACAAAAGCCACTGGAGACCCTCCCCCGAAAGTTAAAGGGGGCGCGTCAGCAGAGACGCCAGCACTCCCTCGGGCTCAGTCCAGGAGCAGCACTGAGGCAGAGAGGTGTTCCCACGTGCCACGAGGTTTTAAAGCAGTTTGCAGTAACCTACACCTGGGACAAAGTCAGAAATCGCCCCGATATTCACATAGCGAGGGGCAGTTAATTCATGAATAAGGATGGAGAAATGGGGACCGCAGGGGTCACTGGGGATTTATCTTCTTTGATATCGTTACGGAGATGCACATCTGAGTAAACAAGCTTTGAACCGTCCTTGTTCTCAGACAGACTGGCCAAACTGGGTTCCCCACGCAGCTCCCCAAATCTGAGTTCTTCCGGGACAACGGAGCATTTGTAAAATGAACCCAGACGCTGATGCCCATCTGTCTCACGTGAGGCCTCGGGCTTTGGCTGGGCACCCTGCCTCACCAACCTGCCTCGGGGAGGGTCACCCTGCCACGAGGGGGCGCTGTCTGATTCACCAACATGTACCGGAAGGAGAGACGAGAAATAGAAACAGACCAAGAGCTGACTTCAATGGCCTGTGCATTGGATGCATCTTACGGAAGCTGCCCCTACGTCTTCCACCCAACGGGAAATAAAAATGCGCTCCAGAACTGTGATTCCAGGGTTCAATGAAGGGGGCCATCATCTGCTCCCTAACTCTTCGTATCTATGCAAACAACAGTTTCATAAAGCATGATATACAATGCTGGGTTACGATAATGAAGCACATTTCCCCAAATTTCTCACCCTTACTACGATTAGAGCCACTGGGTCCAGTTCATATGTGAGCTTCTGAGAACTTTCTCCTAATGGGCTGTCATTAATATCAAGAATAATAACTATCGTGCACTTACCAGACGCCAAGCGTGTAGTGTTTACACAGATTCGTTTATAATTTTCCTAAAACCTTTGAGAGATAACTATCCTCTTTATTCAGGAGATTCATTCATTCAGCAAATATTCATCGAGCCCTGGCTCCGTGACAGGAGATGTTTCTTACCCAGTGCTGTTTTGGGGGGCACGGGGCTTAGGTAAAACTCGATGCTGTCACTGGTGCGAAAAACACAGCCGCACGGTTACGTCACAGTATGTGCATCAAAGTACTCTGCTCGTGTGTGCTCATGTCACACTAACGCTTTTTAAAAGAGGGATGCCTGCGTGAAAAAAAAAAAAAAAAAGCTATTTTTTTGCTCAGGTCTTGTGTTGAACAGATGCTGATACTACATTCCATCCATTCCGTCATGTAGAAACAAGCACATCCTTAATGCGATTGTCCTTCTGTTGGTCTTATAGTTGGTTACAATGATCGATGTCCTTCCAGAGGACAAACCCAGACCTCTATTCTGTTTTGTATTCTTCGTCCTCTGGCCACCCGGGGTACTTGTAAGTGGGACGGTGTCTCTGCGTGGGCTCCTCGAGGACACTGCGCACGTGGCGCCAGAGTCTCTCCGTCTTCTGCATAGCACGCGCGTAAGTTTGGTTCTGTCATCAACCTTCTCAGAGGGAGGCCCTGCCTCTGAGCTTAGTGGGTTAGGGAACTAAAATAGCAGTACGGCACCTGCTGATTGCGTACTAGGGGACGACTGGGAGAAACCGAACCCGGCGCCGCCACGCTCCCCAAGGACAGAGAAGGTCGCAAACGTCCCTCTCCTCCCGTCTCCTCCGCTGTCTATTTCGAGAGGCTGAGCGGTGGATATTTTATTGCTCAAATGACGGGACTACAAATCTTGGGGTGTCGCTAAGGCATTTTTGATTGTGCTGGCAAACACTTGACATCTGGGCCTTTTACCTGCAACTTTTAAGGCTCTTTGTCCATTTCCTTTTTTCTTATCTTTTTCCTCAGTAGAAATGCCTTAGAACATGCGTTTTTAGGGCAGAACTAGAATCCAAAAAAAAAAAAAAAAAATGGAACAAGGAGCGTATCACTTAGACAATTAAAGGCTTCAAAATTAACTGTTAATTGATCCAACAAGTATTTGTTGCATATTTGTCATGTGCCAGGTCTTGCTGTAAACCCTGGGGACACACCTGTGAAAAAGCCCCCTCTTCTTGGGGTTTATATTCTGTTCCGCACGGCTGGGAAAGAGGAAGGATTTCAGAACGAAACGGTGCCTGGAACTTGAAGACTGTGCACCTGGCTATAGGAGGCCCAGGGCTCTGCACCTGGGCGTGTCTGAGAGAGGCGAACCAGGTCCCGGAGCTCTTGGTGGCCTTGCTGGTGGACACGGAGGGGGAGATTTCGGTCTCTCACTTATTTTACAAGTGAGGAAACTAACAGTAAAAGAGACCGAGTTTGTCATTTGAGGTCCCCTGTGCTAGTGACAGTCTTTGTCCCATTGGGTTTCAGGTATGCCTCCTGAGGACTGCCAACGTTGGCATTTGTGACGGTTAAGATGGAGCAGCATCTTTCGCCTTATTTTGTATTTTTCTTTTTGAATCGCTGCTTTGTATAAAATTTATTCTCTGGTATTTCCCCCATTTGCGTAGGCTATGTTCCTATTGAAAGGTTAATTCCACATTTTCAATAAATTATATTATTTGATATCACAAGTATCTGGATATATTGATACAGCATCTAAAAAGGCTTTCTCTACCTTCATGTATTGTCATATAATGCATTCTTTGACCATGATAGAGAAATCAAAATATGTCTATCTCCTTTTTGCTCTTCAAATTTTATGAGTTTAACATGGGTAATATACAAATCACAGTCGAACATTTTCTTCTTACCTCATCTGATTCAGCTTGATAAAATGAACTCCATGTCTATGTACGTCTTTTAGAAATACGTCTCAGTTTTTCCCAAGTGGATATGTCTTACATCTAATGTGTAAGAAAAAAATTCCCGTAGTACCTCCCCGGGGGGTCTGAACCAGCCCCTGATTATGCTAATAGAAGCCAGGAGGTTTTCAAAGCAAAAGAACTATAATAAATTATTCATAAATAGGCCTCTCTTTTGATGGTTTTGGTGTTTCCAGATTTCCCAGACCATGGAATATACGTGTCAGCTAAGCTGAAGCTGTTACAGAGGGAAATGGGAATTGAAAATTAATTGGTATTTTAAAGCACTGCATTTTGCATTTGGCATATTTGCTGGGGCTGGTTGGGCACGGGCGCGACCCAGGAGCCTGCTCATGGCTGTCCTCGGTGCCTACAGGTGCTTAGAAAGAGCAGGGACTTGCGTCTCACAGAGCTGTGGCCCAGGTCCCGAAGGAAAGTGGCTCCCAGCTGCCTCCCGCCCCAGGCGAAGCGCTGTGTTTGGTTAGCAGCCTAAGGGGCCGAAGCCTTTCTTTGGGATACTGCTCGGTGACCACTTTGCTTCACAGCTCTCCATCTCCTTCCCTTTCTCTATCCCACTTGCTCGCTTGTCCCTCGGGGTTGCACTCTGCCTGAGCCCGGGGCGCCTCCTAGTGTCCGGGAACGGCCCTTGCCTAGGGCTACCCGGTCCTCGGCCGCCAGATACTACATATTTTGATGTACCTGCCAAAATTTCCACGCTGTTTCGGAATTCCTTTTTGTTGTAACAGGGGTTGGTGTGGGTTTGAAATATTTCCTGTTCATTTCTACTTGCAACTGGCTGATCTCTATAAATTAACTGCATCTACTTTGTCATTTATTTGATTTTTTTAATACTCATATAAAAGAAATTAATTTGTCTTTAAGTCTTGTCAGTTCCCTGAAACTAATCTTGCACTCGAAATTTTAGAGAAGACCCAATTCCTTCCTCTCTCTCCTTCCCAGGAGGCCCATGGGTGACTCTGCCTCTGTAAAAACCCAGCCCCCACCTTGGAGACTTTCCTGATGAATGAATACTCTCCCCACTGTAATAACCTGCATGAAGTCCCCTCCTTAGCTGTCCGGCGCACTTTGTCTACGACACTGTGTGGACTGCAGTCAGTACTATATTCACATTTAGGCTTGTAATTTAAAAAAGACTGAAGAAACAGAGCGACTTGGTTTGAAAAAGAAGCTGAGGTACGTGAGAGAATCTGTAAGTCCCGATGTGCCTGGAACGGTCCGGATATGCTGATTATTTCTGTATAATTATTAACTGCACTGCCTATTACTCTCAAAAGTATCCTGGTCTAGATGAAGAATTATATGGTTATCAGCCACTGGTATGATTCTTCACCCACCACCCCAACACAGTCCTAAGCGGAGGGCAGAGGGTCGAAGCACATTTACTGACATGTGAATAAGACGACGATGACGACGATCGGCCACCTTCATCCACCTTCATCCACGGTACGAGCTAGAGGAAGCTGAATCAACTCCACAGTTAAGGCGTCCCAGGCATTAAACAGTGGAAAATGATAAATCTCTATGGCTAGATTCGTTTTTATTAGAATACTCGATTAAATAGTTCCAGTAGGACGTAATCTCCTTAGAGACAGAAGTTCCTGCATTGTTTCTGTCCTACGTCTGCATGGGTGAAGACATACCCAGTGGACTACTGGCAGATGGCCATGAGTGCGTGTTTATTATCTATATTTTTTCTAGTATCTGTTAAGGAAAAATCAATTTTGAGATAGCTCTTGTGGGATGAGTTCTCAATATTTAATCAACCAGTGGAAAATAAATGAAAGGTTAAATAACTTTCAACAAAATAGGATCCTAACATTTCCCCTTTCTTGTCCTTACGAAGAGCTCCATTCCACTGGATAATCATCACCCTGCCCATGGAGCATAGCCTGAGACAATGCCTAGAACGTCAGGGATGTTTGAAAGCCCACAGCAAATCCAGTCTAATTTCATGCTGAATTTCTGACCTGTCATTCTACCCACATTTAACCTCTTGTTAGTACCGATGCTCCATTTTAGTAGCGTTCCTACGAACTGTGGTTGAACACGTTCTGGATGATAAACTATTGATGCTTCAATACTACAGCCACTCTTTCTATTACCTTCTTGGCTAGCTCACTATTCTCTTCCAAACATTCATGGTTTTAAAGATAACTGAGTTTATGCCGAGGACTTTCCATGAAATTAGAGGAAAATACGTTTGAATTTTCATGCCCCAATATCTACAAATAATGGTATGTTACCAAATTACGTTTCAGAAGCTTTTCAAGAATGATACCTGCATTACATTCTGCATAAATAGTGTGTTTTTAATTCTTACTGTGGCAGATATGATAACCACAGAGGGAACTTTAAAAACAGACAATTACGATCGGAACAGGAAGGCAGAAGAAGAAGTCAAAAACGCGGTCACAAAGCACCAATCAGGGCCACAGAAAAGCAGAAAGGGGGGCGCAGGCATTTCAGGGAGGGAGAGCAACACTCAACGCAAGGCATATTTAATGAGAATTTACAACGGGACTAACACTCTAGTAGGCACTGTAGCGAATGCAAAGGAATATGGGTCTCCTGCCCCGAAGCGATTAAGGTTTTCTGGAGACATTGTAAACACACACATAAAACCTTTGAATGAATGTCAGCATAGAATAAAACGCCTTCTAAAGTGGTATGTAATAAAATGAACAACAACAACAAATAAAAACAAGGAGCACATTTGAATTGAATTAGGAGCATCTACTTGAAAATCTTTAGCAAGAACTATTTCAGATGTTAGTCAGGTAAAGTTAACAGGATTCAGAGTGAGCACTGAGTGGGCATCGGAGGTCAAAACGCAGAGGAAGGGCAGAGGAATTAGATGCGGGGCAGAGGAATTAGATGCGGGGCAGAGGAATTAGATGCGGAGCAGAGGGCGGCAGCGAGGAAAACGAGACTCGCACGTCATGGTGTATTTTTATGCTTCATGTCAGTTTTAAGGGAAACCGATGTTTTCCTAAAACAATATACATTTGATGGAGAAGTGCTGCCCATTTCAGTAGCAGAATAACTTTATTATGTTGCTAGACGACTTGAAGAACTGAAAATTGAAAAGCAGCAGGTGGAAGTTAAAAATTTTGTATTGATATGGCCATATGGAGTGAGATTTATGAACTCTGATATAATGTAATCTTTTACTGAAAGCGATTTTACTTCCTCAGTGACCTGACCCTGGTTTTATATTAATATCC
Source organism: Pteropus alecto (assembly GCF_000325575.1). Taxonomy (NCBI): domain Eukaryota; kingdom Metazoa; phylum Chordata; class Mammalia; order Chiroptera; family Pteropodidae; genus Pteropus; species Pteropus alecto. The sequence continues at coordinate 6,032,969 of NW_006438073.1, forward strand.
GCTTAGGAAATGCATTCTCCTGAATACAGTTTGTTTTACTTGAGTAATTGTTTCGAGATAATCATTCGAGGACTATTGGGTCTATAGTTGCAACGGTCTGATGATAGTGTTAAGTAAGTTTGGAGAGATTATAAGAAGGCAAGAGAAAGTTTTGTTTCAAATAAGTTTGGACAATGACATATCTGAACATATATTTTCTTTCAAAGTCAATATTCATTTTTAAGCTATATAGGATACAAGTTTCTTCCTTTTGCCTCAAGTATATTTCAGAGACTTAGGTCAAGCACTAAATTGAAATTGTAGAATGGAATATGGCTCCATTTCATAGAGCTAGGCATACTGCCAATTTGCAAGTGCCAAGTCAGACTTTTTTTCTTAAAAACTAAAATGATCTCCTTCAGAACTGTGGTCCTATTAGCTTTCCAAATATCATTTCATTATGTGAAAGATTCTTTGCTCAAAAGCATTCCTATCACCCAATTTCATAGATAAGGCAAAAAGCGAAGGCATTGAGTTGCTGGTCACATGACAAGATGTTGACAGGTTTTTATCCTCAGCTCTAAGAATTTTATACAAACAGTATTAATCCCATTATGCCTGGTTTGGGCAAAAACAGTGACAATGTTTCAACTGTTCATGCAACAAGATAGCCCTATGACAATGAAAACAAAAGAACAGAATATTTTAAATATTAAAAAGTTACTGAAAATGAGAAACGCTCTTGACGCATGTGTAATAAAATGTTAGTCAGACAAAATGAGCATAAGGGATAAAATCCAAAAATAAAAATTGTGAACAGCAAAAGAAACCACCAAGAAAACAAAAATATAACCGACTGAATGGGAGAAGATATTCACTTATGATACATCTGATAAGTGGTTAATATCCAAAATATATAAAGAATTCATACAACTCAGTAACAACAACAAAAAAACCGAACAATCCAATTAAATGGGCAGAAGATCTGAAAAGATATTTCCCCGAAGAGGAAATACAGACGGCGCAGTAACAACAACCAAAAAAAACGAACAATCCCATTAAATGGGCAGAAGATCCGAAAAGATATTTCCCCGAAGAGGAAATACAGACGGCCACTGGACACATGAAAAGATGCTCAAGGTCACAAGTCATCAGAGAATCAAAACCATAATGAGATATCACCTCACACCTGCCAGAATGGCTGTCATCAATAAATCAAAGAACAAGCGTTGGCGAGGATGTGGAGAAAAGGGAGCCCTCATACACTGCTGGTGGGATTGCAAATTGGTACAGCTGCTGTAGAAAACGGTCTGAGGGTTCCTCAAAAAATTAAAAATGGATATACAAAGAAAACCAAATTTTATCCAAAGAAAATCAAAACTATAATTTGTAAAGATCTATGCATCCCTGTGTTCATGGCAGCGCTATTTATAATAGCCAAGATACAGAAGCAACCTAAATGCCCATCAACAGACAATTGGATAAAGAAGTTACGGTTTGTATATACAATGGACTATTAGTCGGCCATTAAAAAAATGAAATCCTACCATTTGCAATGACATGGATGGGCCTAGAGGTTATTATGCTGAGTGAAACAAGACAGACAAAGATAAATACCATATTTCACTTACATGTGGAATCTAAGGAACGAAAAGAACAAACCAATCAAAGACCCACAAACATAGAGGACAACCTGGTGACAGCCAGAGGGCTGTGAGAAAGGGGTGAAGGGTTAAAGAAGTACAAATTCGTGGTTGGTAGATGGTCACGGGGATGGGGAGCACGGCACAGGGACTGAGAAAGGGGTAAAGGGTTAGAGAAGTACAAATTCGTGGTTGATAGATGGTCACGGGGATGGGGAGCACGGCACAGGGAATGTAGACAGCATTAACGTAATGGCTGTGTGTAGAGCCAGTGGAGAGAAAGAGCCATCAGGGGGACCGTTTCATAAACTTTATAAATGTCTAATGAATGTACTGTATGCTTGAAAATAATAATAGAATAAAATTTTTAAAAAAATTGTGAAGTGTTTTATTTTTAATCTCTGCAACCCACAATGATCACATAATTATATTTGAAAAGTAGGTAGGTAAACTAATCGACATATGAAATTAGGTTAAGGTTTTTCATAGTAGTAAAAAGAAAATTCCCAGTATGGACAGTCTTCTAGAAGGCAGGCACAACATCCAGACGTATTTATTCCTCGAGCTTTCTCTTGGTCTTCACACCCATTCTTCCTGAAACCAGTAAATGAACCCCAAAGTCCTATCATTAGATTGATCAAGGAAAGTGGTTCTCAGCGGTTGCCATGTTTCAGATCCACCTGAGGAGATTTAAAAAATGCTGGTGCTTGTTTTGCAGGCCCAGAAAGTCTTTGTGCCACGGTCTGGGGTGGAGTCTGGACATGAGTGTTTGTGAGACCTCCTCAAGTGACTCTAATATGCCACCAGAGTTAAGAAACCCTGGTTTACAGGGAGTAAATTTGAAAGATCTTATATCAGATGCCCAGTCTCTCCCTATGCCGTTCATTCTCCAATCCCCACCTTTTACGACATTTTTCTTCCTATAGAATTTGAGTAAGAATCCTAACAGTATTATAAGTTGATTTTATATGTCTAAAACCTGAGTCCATTTATTTACCGCACACACACTTTATCTCACTTCCCAGAGCTTGGAAAAGCTCTCGAGACACAAGACGGCTAAATCCCTACCTGCTGATCGGGCCACCTTTTTTTCTAACTGTTCCCTTTCACAAGGACAATAAGTTTATGCTTCATAAGCTCAAGCGTAATTTTCTTTTTGGATTTTTCCCATTATCATAATATTTAGCAGATGATCCTTGTTTTATACAACTTGGTTCAAATAATGAAAACCACCTAACTTATTTTGAGACTAATATAACCTTGATGCTAACAGAACTAGATAAGAACAATGTAAAAAAAATCACAGACCAATTGCACCTAAGAATATAGAGTGAAAATACTTAAGAAATATGATCTAACTGAATAAAAGGTACATTAAAAAAAAAAAGAATTAAGGAGGGTTTATCCCAAGGATGCAATAATAGTTTAACATTAGAGAATTTGTTTATGTAGTTTGTTATATAATAGAGCGAAGGAGAATATGTTCATGCTATCTTGAAAGATGCTGAGGAAGCCTTAGTAAGTGTTCAATACATATGTATGGATATATTTCTGTGTAAACAGATATAGATAGATGGCACTCGCTCAAAACTAGGAAGAAAAAGCAACCTCCTTAACATATAAAGCATATCTATCAAAAGAAATCCTCTTCCTTATGGAATAAAACATCACATTTAATAAAGAAATTTTAGACTCACTTCCTTTCATGTCAGGAACAAAACAAGAATGTTTAACATCACTCCCAATATTTAATGCGTATTGCCAAGAGTCCTGGACAATATAATAAGAAAAGAATCAGAAATAAAAAGTATAAGAATTACCATGGAACAGAACCAACCAAACAAAAGAAGTTACTCAAAGATGACTAGCTCATCTATACACATTCCAAGAGTATCAAAGAGAACTTATCAAAAAATTGTAAAATTCCATTAAAGAACCCTGCAGTGGATTTGATTTAATGCAGACATGTACCCCATTCAATAAAGGGAACACCTAAAACATGGCTATCAGTTCTCCTCCAAATAATCCATAAACTTAATTGTTTTTTTGGGGTGAAGGCAACTACATAAGACTATTTTCTAGTTAGTTTTCTCAACCTTCTCACGCATTAAATATAAAGCATATAATACCTAACGATACTTCATAGCTTTTACAAATGGCAGGGCAGCAGCAGGCGACACTAAGCTTCAGCGGCCTGAAGTCCACCGGTGTGGGTTTGGTGGGCTCTGTCAGACGGACACGGTGACTAGTTACACCACCTTCCTTCTCTGAAACACCTGCGCTTCACTGATAAAATGAGATCAGACAGCAGTAGGCGCTCTGTATATTTTAAAATGCATCCGTTTTTACAATAAGCTTAAAAGTCTAATAACACCCATCAGGTCCGTGCTCCTCTCTGCCCCTCCCCCGCTGTGCTCACAACACACATATCAACTCTCTGACAGTTCCTTGAAGACAATCTTCTCCAGATTAAAGCAGGCGGCAGACTGTGTCTTCTACAGAACTTTCTCGGGATGAGAAAAAAAGGTGTTGGTATATGCTTTCTGTAATCTGACTCAATAGGTTTTTTAAACCTTCTATATAAATTTCCCAAACATACCGGATTTCATCTGTCAGAAGACACACATCGAAAGTACATTTTAAAAAATTTAGTGGTACTTCTTATAATAAATAGTGACTGGAATTGATGAAACAGGATTTCCACTATATTTTGACAAATGCACACGCCCCTCTTCCTAGAATGTAATCACAGTCTATCTAGCGTGATCTCTAGGTTCCTCTCGATTCCGATTCAAGAATTACGGCTGCTCAAAACTCCGAGTAGTTCGTGTTTTTTGATGTGCATTGCAACACCAAACTCACCCACCTGTTTCTCCTTTCTCCCTTCTCCCCCGCTCAACGACCTGAAAGATCCCAAGCACTAGACGCCGGCGGTTGCATACATTTAGACACAGTTTCTTCCTGAAGGTCAGACTGTGTCGGGGTCCCGGCTAACAGCAGTGTACACTAGCTGGGAGGAGGGGCTGACGCATGTTTCTGTAAAGGATCTGACGGGCAGTGTTTTGGCTTCGTGGACCACATGTTCTCTATTAGAACTACTTGATTCTTCCAATACGGCACAAAAACAACCGCAGATAATACACAGATGAATGAGTATGGCTGTAGTCCAATAAAACTTGATTTACAAAAACAGGCTGTGATTGGATCTGGCACATGGACCCCAGTTTGCCAACCCCGGGTTTAGGTGTAGCACCCTCAGTGATGAGCAGGTGTGTCCTATTCTGAAAGGCAGGCTCAGGTGAGCATGAGTGAATCTCTCTCCATGTACTTTAAATGAATATTTTTCTAAATGGCACACGTGCGCAATACAGGTAGGTGTTTATCTGTGTGTGTCAACACACATCTATACTGATTTAACACATCAATTTGATTTTAACGTTTTTAGACACAGCTCGCGTAAGCAGAATATTAGTTCAAAGCAGATCTCGCAGACTCAGTTTGAAAAACAGCAACCGGTGTGTTATTGATACAGCCGTTTCTACACCAAGCAGGGTCTCTCCCGCCAAGTTTGTCAACAGTAATCCAAGTGTGACTTGAGGTCATGATCACTTCAAGGTAACTCAGGTCGATCGCCAACGTGCGAAGTCACAAAGGCACTGACACAACTTTGTGGAGAAGCAACTCATTCATGACCTTAGCATGACATAGGAGTTAAATGGGTACCAGGTATCGGCGAGGCAAATCGTGCTGTAGCATCCGCTTATCGAGTCGGTATACAGTCACTCAGCAGACAGCATGTAACAAACAGCCGAGGGTCTGAAACCCAGGAATTAGGCGTTACAAACATATTTGCCATCAGTCCTTTAAAGTAGGTACTAATAATGAAACAACTAACAAAGGAATTTCCATTTCAGAGGATACTCTGGTTCTCTATACACTGGCTGTTAGGGCGTAGACTAGAAACATGATTCTCTTTAATGTTTATTAACATTGGGTCTCTATTTACGGGCAGAAAATCAGAGAGCGCTCATTCTGAAATCACCGTCAAGAACTCTACAAATTCAGACACTCGTAGAACCTCACTGCAACATAGGAACACTGGATGTGTTCATAGCTGTCAAGATGGAGAAGGCCAGAGGCACCTAGAGGCTGCTGAATGTCTCGTCCGCCTATTCCCTCTACAATGCTAACGCTAACGGGCCAGGAACATTCTGGTCCAGAGAGCAGAATCGGCGCTCTCTTGGGCGCAGTGTTCTCTCTGTTGCAGGGAGAACTTCCCCCCTGCTCCCCACAGGGGAGGAGGGGTGCCGAGGCTCTCGTAGAAACACTAACACGCGGGCTGGCGGCATGGAGGCAGCTCCGTATAGAATGGACAACTGCTTAGTCGAGCCTTTCAGTTATCGATGTCACGACTGTGTTTTGTGATTAGTCGGACCAAGTAAGGCTCCTGTGCAACGTTTCTGTGTGAAACGTTACGGGGGTCTTCATGCTCCTGCCAAAATCCCGGATCATGTGGACGAAGCAGACGGGCCACGCGGGCTCATCGTGCATCTCTCTCCTCATGTTCCAGTTCTTTAAAAATGAGAAACTACATGTCTTGTGTTTCTAAGGGTTAGTAAAAACCCTCCCACTTTTTACCTGTTGGTCACATTTCGCATTTCTCTGTTTGCGCTTATATAGTTGGTTTCAGTGTTCTAGCATGTCTAAAACTATGATATTATCACAGAAAAATGAAAGTGTATTAAGAAAAATGTTGCTAATATTTATATGTAAAGTGATAATAATGGCAATAATAATTCTATGGTATAATCCCTCTGAAAAAAAATGCGAGTTTAGTTAATCTTAAAATACTCTGTGGTAGAGCTAAGAACTTAGTATAATTGCTTGCTATTATTTTATTAACTGTAGAATCGAGGTTCGTGGGTTTTTTCCCAGACACTTCGAAATTATCATGTCTTCGTCACTGGTTAAAATCTCGTCCATTAGTGTATAATGGCTAGCTTACATTTTAAAAATCTGCTATCATTAAGAAAATATTAATTGCAAATAAAAATGTACTAAATAGAAGAGAAAAGATAGATTCTAAGATAAAGAAAAGGACTTTCACTGTAACTATGTTTTCATTTCTTTATTTATCCAACTAATATTTGTTGAGTCTCTACTTTTGACAGACCGATTACTTCTATTTGGCACACTCTTTGGGTATGCGTATGTGTAAGTTTTAGCAAAATAAATCCACATACACATGCACGTGGAGAGTCTGTGACTCGCGTGTGGTTATAAGGTGTTTGGAAAGGAAGTTAACAACCCGTTTTAATCTCACTTTTCGACGTAATCTTTACCAGCTTGTCGCACACCTCTGCTGTCTTGCACGCCCCACCTGGCTCCCTCCCTGTGGCACTAACGCCGCTGTCTGTCTGCCCAGTCTCACAACCGCGAAGTCATTTGCACCCCGAGAATTTTAGGAGCTCTCGGCACGTACTCCGCCCAGACCGCACACTCAGGGACTTGGCCAAACTCGGCATGGCTTCTGCGGCACGACACCAGGCCCGAGGATGACCGCGCCCCCTTTCAAATGCCGACCACCCAAGAAAGCTCCGAGCTGCCTGGAGGGGTCCCCGCTGGTTGACACCTCACGAGGACCCCTGCCTCCCTTTTCTAAGAGTGCTGACGGAAAAGGGCTCACGGTTGTGGATGTGCCCCCCACAGCTCGGATGTGTCCGCAGGGACCCTGGGGCCCCTCCTCTGGAATGTGCTCTTCGGGCAGGATGGGGTCTCTGTTTCCCACTCTGAGGGAGGGGGGCCCTCACCCCGGGACCGCCCTCTAGCAGCACCCACACCGGCCATCCCCGCATACACCTTTACCCTCTGGTTCTGCTGAGCCCCGCTCCCCCTCCCTCCCTACAGGTGCTCCCTGTAGACGGCCAGTCACCTCCTCACAAACCAGAATCGAGCCCAGCTCTTTCCCCCACTGTCTGTACTTACTGAATAGAACCTGTTTCCTGGCTTTACCAAAAGCCGTGTTGTGTTTATGCTCCACGACCCTCTCTTCCCCTGCCCCATATGCAGAACAGGCCTCTCGAAGACGTGCCACTTTGGCATGTGGATTATTTTGAAGGCAATCAAGACCCTGCAGGCTCAAGAGAAACTTCTACCTCTCTCTTGAAGAATTTAAATTGGGGGCCTTGCCCATAAACAGAGCTATCACCAGAGGTAATTTTTATGACCTCTCTTTAGAGCAAACACCTAATCACTGAACGTCTGCTCTTCTTATCGTCCTGCAAGGACCCTCCTCCCCTCTGAAGCCCTAGGCGCCTCGCCTCACCCTTAGCTCAGAAGCCATATGTCCCTCACGCTCCCCTTCTGTCCCCGAACCTCTCACATATGTGGGGCCTTGGACTCTCATCTATGTGGGGTTCCTATACGTAGGTATGCAATTAAATTTGGTTATTTTCTCTTGTTACCCTGTCTCATGTCAATTTAATTATTACATCATCCGGAAGAATCTAGAAGGGTAGAGGAAAGTTTCTTTCTCTCCCACACAGACAATTCCAGAATCCTATTGATTCTTCAACGTGTTGCACAATCTATTTTTTTCCCCTTCGGGTGAGATATAAATGTTACACAGCTTTCGAAGTCCTGATGTTAATTGTAAAAAGGTCTAAGACTTCCCACTGGAGCTGAGCGTGAGGCAGGGTGGCTATTAATTTCCTGGGTTGTCAGGACAAACCTGGTGACTTAGAACGGCAGCTGTTTACTCCCCAGAGATCTGGAGCCAGAAAGAAGTCTCCTGTCCTGTAGGCTGACGCCTCCTCCGAAGGCGCTGGGGGAGATGCTGATCTTCCTGTCATCCGGCTCCCGGCATTCCCGGAACTGTGGCCACTCCCACCTCTGCCTCCACGTGCCCCTCTCCTCCTCTGTGTGTCTTTCATGGGAACTCCTGTCATTGAATTTAGTGTCTATTGATAATCCAGGATGATCTCAAGACACTTAATTCAATTAAATCTGCTAAGACCTTTTTTTCCCCCCAAATAAGGCCATATTCTCAGGCTGTGGGGGTTAGGACATGCACACGTCATTTTGGAGGCCACCATTCAACCCACTCCAGTAAACTAGTTCTTCGATGCCCTTGGAATGACACGTGGGCCTCCTGGCCTTGGAGAGACTTAGAGCTCAAGGTGAGAAGGATGGTAAATATGCACATGACCCCACCTGAGGCCCCAGCTGGCTTTTGGGGCTTATGTGGGATGCCACCAAACAAGATAAGGCCTCCATCATAGTTATTTAAAGTCACAGCAATGTTCACTCATTCCCTTTTCCTCGCGACTCCATCTTGCTGCGGAAGGGAGGGAGAGGATGCAGAGGGAGTAGTGCTGTTTAGAATAGAGCTAAAGGATTACTGTAATTTTAGAGCTTATAAAACCTTAGTCGAAGCATCATTTTGAGCAGGGCTTATAAGGGCCTTACCTGCTGCCATCCCACAGTTCACAATGACCCTTCGCTAGGAAAAGTGCACAGACGCGCTAGGCATGACAGCTGTGTGTGGGGAGAGGGGGGTGGGGCAGAGGGAAGAGGCCAGGGGTGGAAATGGTTTCCCTTTCTACTGCAACTTTATTCACCTCTGCCTTGGCAGGGCTAAGCCAAATGGGTGGCTGAATATGGAAACGAATGAATGAGTAAGCACGGGAATGAATGAGCAATTAATCAATCAACTATAGACCAAAGGACTTCAAAGGCGTCAACCCCCTAAGCTCATCTACTGCCGCCCTGGCCTGGGGCAGTGCGATCAACTACAGACCAAAGGACTTCAAAGCTCATCTACTGCCGCCCTGGCCTGGGGCAGTGGGGAAAACAAAAAACAGACACTGTTTGGTCAGCTGAGCTCTAGCCCCCGAACTGGTCAGTGCTGATTTGGAGGAGAGGGGAGAAAGCAGTGTGGTTGAGGTCAGGCTGCCAATCGGGAGGCTCGTCCCTCGGAATGGGAGGAGGGCAGGGGCTTCCTTCCCTTCGTAGGGGAGAACTTGGACAACCGACAGCCGAAGGGACACAAAAGCACCCGAGGCCGATGTCGCTCTGAAACGGTCAGACCCGAGCGCTCTGTCCTCACGTCTGTTTGCTTTGAAGAAAGAGGATGACAGTCAGGGACATGAGGGCCGGGTCAGACAGGGACAGTCGTGGCAGATGCTCACGACCGGCAGCAGTGCACGCAGGGGATCAGACCTTTTTGAACTCTTGAAATCACTGCACAAGACGAACTGATTCTGACCTAAACGTAAAGGTCAAAAAGAATCAAGCTCCTCTCGTGCTAACATTATCAGCCAAGTGTCTCAAAGTACGCAAAGCATCAGTCAAAATAAAGAGACTTGAGAATGTAAGTTGGAAATTGTTTGCCTGCAATTATTCTTTTTTGTGTTGTTCTTTTCTGTAACGTGTTTATCTGAGAAGAACATTCATTTTTTAAGACAGGAAAATAATATGAGATGATTCCACAAGATAAAATATTGGCTTGATACAGACTTTTACTTTTCTGTTTACCGTTCACTGGTCTTCTGAATAAAAAAAAAGTTCTGCATTGTCGTCTGGTCAGGACTCACAAACATGAAAAAAATTAATTTGATGCAAAAAAACCCCCCTGGAAAATAACGCATGTTTAACAAGTATGGCTCCCTTTTCCTGCGCTTGCATCGTGTAATGTTGCCCTACTCTTTGGTAAAGGTGAGCTCGGGAAGGTATTTGCCTGTGCGGTTTCTCAAAGTTAAGTGGGTATTTCCTGGAAGTGACAGTGGGGGTGATCGGCATACGATGATAACCCCGTCACCGGCAGCACTGAACCAGGGCGACGGTGCCAGTCCCCACCTTGCTCACCTCCAGCCCCCGCGCTGGAGAGTCCCAGGGGAGGGGAGGAGGCTTGGGCCGTGAGAAGAGTTCTGATACTTTCGATCGCTATGATCGGGCGTGGGGAGGGGGTCGCGTAAGGGCAGAGACAGCTACTGCACCGAAACCTTTTGAAATAACGCAGACTCTGGGGAAGGCCTTAGTTTTCCCTCCAGTTTTCTCTCTTGGCTTGACTCGAAAGGGAGGCGGGGGAGGAGGGGGCGGTAAACAGATTCTGTCTGGACCAGAACGATGCTGACTGAAGAACCCCTGCTGAGCTAGCGGACCCGCTCAGTGCTGGAGCCTGGCTCTTGATTTTGATCCAGGCTGTAAACCATGTCTTACTTCAGTATCCGGACAAAAACTACATGTTTTTATTCATCGGTCTTTATATTTTAAATATTTGTGTCTGTTCCACATTTTGAGTGATTCTTCATCTTTCATACTGAGATTGTAAACCCTTAAAAACATCTGTCTTTTGTCTTGAATGTAGTATTTTCATTTTTCTGTAAAATGTCTCGAAAGGACCAGGTAGTAAATATCTCAGGGCCTGAGGGCCATAGGGTCTCCTCTACAACTACTCAGATCTGCTGCTGTTGCCCAGAGACAGCCACGGGCAAGCCATCAGCGAGTGGGCGGGGCTGCATTCCACTGACACTTTACTTATGGGCACTGACGATCAAATTTTATAAATTTTTAGGTATCATAACAGTATTCTTTCAAAACTTTTAAAAATCACCTCATCTACATAAAATCTATTCTCAGCTCATAGGCTATTGGAAAACAGATAGCTGGTCATATTTGGCCCATGGGCTGTAGTTTGCCGACCTCTGGTTTACAATAGGTCATGGGAAAGTAGGTCTTTAGACAAATGAAAAGATGATGACGAGAATAAACAGAAAAGGTGTTGATGAGGAGGATGGCTGTGGAGATCGCTTACAGAGGCGGACCAGTGCTTCCCATTCTCAGGGACCGTCTGGTATGGAAATGGCAGGCACGAGCCAGGACGGTAAGATTCTAGTCTCCGTTTATCTATAACCTGTTAGTCATCTTGGGAAACCCCTTCATTTCTTGAATCCTATTTTTTTTTCTCTTGTAAAACAGTGGAAAAAGATAAAATTTCTAAGATCAATTTTACCACTAAGATTAATCCATCTTTATGTTTATGGATTCTCCTCTTTACCTTGTATAACTAGCGACCTATTTATTTATTGGTTTGCTCACATGCAATTCTAAGAGACAAGATCTTACAATAAGGGATGATTGCCACAATTGAAAATGAGTGCTTTCTCTTTGTCTTTAAAGCACAAGGTGTTTGTAGGAAAAGGATGCCAGTGATTCAGGGCATACCATCACCAAGCGTACCTTTTGAAAAAGTTAAGAAATGGAAAATCGAGGAAGCACATCAGTCACGCGGCGGAGTCGTCTAATTACAAGGAGGAAGAACCATCTGGACGCTCCGCCTACCTCTCCCTGTGGTCAAGGCGTCTGGCGGGGTGCGCCCCCGCCGCAGGTACAGAGTCCTACTGACTCAGACGTTAATGACTGACGTGCCGTATTTTATAGTATAATATGATGAACATTATATTTTTATGAATTTACTGTCCAGCATTCGCCTACTCTGTAAACGTCATAACAAATGACCTATAAATAATAATGTGGAGTGGACTGGAGCTGAACCCCATTTTTTACATTTTTCTACAGCAGAAGATGCTACAAAACAGAAAAAATGGAAATAAACGAACAAATAACTAAATAAAGGGGATGGCCTACCGCCAGCATACACGCTTCTAAGCGCACTTGTGCTCTGTCTGCTGATGACGAGGACCGAGGCTGAGTTAACCCTTGTGTTACCACTGCACCCTGAGCACACCGAGACCCCGAGGCACCGCCCGGAAGTCATCCTCTCCCGCCGGGACCCACACTCTGCCGCTTCCGCCAGCAGCACCGCTTCTGGCTCCTGCCTCTTTCTTTCTCTAGCTCCTCCGATCCCTCCTTTGCAGACCCCCTCGGCCACCAAACCCTTTTGCCTTTCCTGCCGACGATGCCGTCTTCTCGCCGGGGCAGGCTGCAGCCCTGCACACAGGGGAGCTCGAAGGTGGCTTCTACGAACGGGAGAGGTCAGGAGTTGTCAAATGTTCTAAGTTCCAGGACACGCGAGCGGCCTGCGGCCAGAGCATCTGAAAGGTCTCACGCAATTCGTGAGCTGATTTCAGAAGATTCCAGCCCCGTTTTCTTATCTCTTTCTTTCCCTTTGACTCAACCAATAAACACATGTCTATGTGAGCGTGAGAGGGGGAGAGAGCGAGCATTTATCGTCTATAAACAAAACAAAACAAAATACCAACCGACCACGTAATGGGGTGAAGAGAAGGAAAAGAATATTCTAATGCTGAGACACTGGCCCGTCCTCAGAGCGCCTGCAATGGTGGGAATCACAGACGGTACAAGCCGGACACTAACGTGGTAAGATCCCGCGGCACAGCACGTGATTAGCCAGCTTAGTGACACAGATGTCAGGGGTTGCGGGTCACAGAGAACAGGAGATGATTGTGCGTTAGTGCCCTTTACCTTCATACTCAGTCAGACACGTGAACTAATTCTGCATTAGGTTGCACGAAACAGAGCTCAATGCGTGTTACCACAGGATCTTTTCATACACTCTCAAGTCAGATTCACTCGACATAATTATCTCAGGATCTTTTCAAAATTATTTATGCCACTGTTTCTTTTCGTTGGCGAGAGTCACAATTGTCAACATAAGCTTAGCGCAGTTTATTTACTGCTCTACCTAAGTGAGAATATTTTAAGTGTTTCATGATCAGAGAGCTATCAATATTTTATATTAATTGCCAAGCAAAGCAGTGGAGCTATTTTTAAAAAAAGCAGTGGAGCTATTTAAAAATTCTCCCGGTCTTGAAGGAAAGGCAATGAGAAAGAAGTAATTATTAATTATTGAGAGTGCACTCTGTGCCAGGGACAGTACTAAATATTTTCGTGGACTTCATCTTCGATTCTCACCATGCACACTCATTACGAAGAATTTTTTTAGAGTTTACTAGAGAACTCTGAGGAACCATTTTGGGCATCATGAACTATTCCCACTGCCTAAATGAGAGATGGGAAAGAAAATACCGAAGAGAGTTTTTCTCGGGGAATGAAATTAGAGCTAGGAAAATCGCCTACTCAGACAACTCAGGAGAGAAAGAGGCAGGAGACAGAGAATGGAGGTGGGGGACACAGTGAAGAGAGAGAGAGACAGACAGACAGAGAGAACATGACAACAGACAGACACATCAGCCACGTGGAAACGACATCGACAGAGAAAGTAGCGCATTTCGGCTAGAAACAAAACTGCAAGCTCTCCTGAGTGGCCCAAGAAAGTGCCCTAGATACGGAGCCATCCGTAACCACTCATGCTGCCGATCTTGTGACTTCCTACTATGTCCTGGCACTGTTCTCGAAGCTGGGGACAGACGCAGAGGGTGATGAGACATACACGGCCTCGGGTGTCACTGAGTTTACAGTGGCACTGGGAAGGAACCTCAGGAGCCAAGCTGAGAACCTAATAGTCCTTACTTCTCATCATGATGACACCCTGGAGGCTGGCTAGCCTTGCCCTCCCGCAGGACACAGAGGGTGAGATGTTCCACATCCATTCCAAGGGACAAGGACATGCAATCTCACTTGCCAGGGCTCGCAGGCTGGCGAGGGACAGAGCAGGATTGGCCTTCAGATCTGCTTGCAGCCATAGTCCCACTGTCCCCAGCTTCCTGTGCAGGCAGGAGCAGCACGCCTCCCCTGGGCTGGGGGAGAAGGAGGCGAGAGGAAGGAGAGAAGGGGTGAAGAGAGGCTCCCCTCACCCCCAAAAATGCCGAGACACTTCAGATATTGTGCTGAAAAAAATCATTCTAGATAAAAAGCTGAACCAAGGCAGAAGAGTTCGTCCAGAAAGAGAGTGATGTTTCCTGCTTTCTATTATTATTAAAAGGAAAAAAAACCGTTAAGGGCCAGTAACATACCCTGATTTTAGAAAACGAATGGGAATAGTTAGGAAGATTCTGCCAGACTATGTATGAAAAATAGGTGTAATTCGGAACAAAACATGAATGGTGGACGGAGGCAGAAGTCCCCATATTTTTAGCCAGACGCTCCGGTGGGACAGGCTTTATAGACTGTTCCCCACGACCAGGAACCCCGACCTTTGACGTGCATCGTTGCTGTCTAAAGCCTACTGATCATTTTTAACGCTTCCAGTGAGCCACGGGTTACCCTGAAACATATTCTAATCGCTTCTTCTTGGAAAATGCACTGTTCTGGAGTGATAATTATTTCATATTAGTAGAGATACAATCTACTCGTTTTTTATATTGGTAGAGACATACACCTCATTCCAGCGAGATGGCCCCAATGGTCTCCGATACGGAAACCCCACATGGGACTTTAGGTGCGGTCGTTAAAAGAACAGAATGAAATAACCCTATTTGCATTCATTTGGGGGCTGTCAAGAAAGGTCCTTCAGGGAGACAGCCGCGTAACCATTACTTCAGCCACCCTAAAATCACGCCCACACTTGGAGCCGAGAGCACACAGTTTTTATATACTGTGCCGGGGTCACTTCAAGCTATGCGGTTGCCCTGAGCTGTAAAAGCACAATAAGAAGGGTTACACTTTACCATGCGACTCTGGGGAGAAGACTGGACATTTCCAGGGGTCGTTTGGGGCCGAGAGGACTGGAAGGGTTTATAGCATCAAGCTCTCTGTATACGGTTTTGAAATACAAGGACGGACATTGGTGGCTCTCGTGTAACGTTTAAGATGCGTGTCTATTTCTCCCTTCTGTGGCTATGAACAGGAATCACACCACGGACTTTTAGTGCTCGATTCTCAGCTGCTGCGGTCCACGTACGGAATTCTTAGCATGTCTGTGCTGTAAAGCCTCAACTGTACATCTGCCTTTGGGGTCACCGCGGGCACCAGCAAATGGAGAATGCAGCATTCGCTGGGTGTCCTCTGTGTGCAAAGGCTCAGCAGGCCACGTTCATCATTCTCTCACTTAATTCTCACCGAGGCCTATGGAACAGATTAATCGTGGTTACGTAGTCAACAGGAACATATTTCCGTGACCTGACGGAGCCTTTATTTTTGATAGGTGCTGTTCTAGGTCCTGGAGCCATGGTGTTTCTCAAAACAGATGGACGTCAGCCCTATTCACCTCACATTCTAGGCGGGGAGAGAGATAATAAAGAGACAAACCAATGCACACCCTGATATCAAGCAATGAGAAGTGCCCGAGGAACTGTGCAGCAGGATCGGGGGACAGAGAGTCGTCTGGAGGGGCATGGCGTGTGGGGGGCATTTTGCAGAAAGTGGCCGGGAGATGCCTTCCTGGGTAGAGCTGAAGAGAGTGAGGATGAGCCGTGAGTAGCTAAATGACTTCACGAAAGTCACGCCGATTCTGCATTTGTCACGCTTTGAATGTTCGCACTTCTACAAACTGAAAACGTAACACTTCTAGTGACCGTACTGGACATTTATATCACTTTATATTTCTCGAATTCTGTACCCTGCATCAAATACTAAACTTTCTGTGGACTTGTCTTACCCGCCGGTCCAGACCAGCTCCCATGCGACGTTGGACCCTCCTGCCCCGGCCCCGTGTGGGCCCTGGCCATCCTCATCCAGCCAGGCCTAGCACCCCGCCTCATGTGCCAGGCTGCCCGCTACGCTGTCCGTGCATGCCCCGGTGTCCCTGCTCATTCATGGTCCCTGGTACCCAGTGGCACTCGGCACAGGCCCGCTCCCCAGACCCCCGCGGTCCCTGCTCCGCCCCCTCATCCCCCGCTCCTGTGTCCTGGGACTGCACAGCCATGAAGCACCAGCACAGAGCCCTGCACCTCGGCTCCACTTCCTGGGGAGCCCGGATCACGACGCCCTGTCCTCGACACCCACGTCTTAGAGGACAGACGCCCTGTCTTCGCCTTCATCTCTCTTAGTGTCTCTCATAGAGCTATTCTCCCGAGGGTTGACAAGAAGCCACAGTCTTTGGGCACTGGTGGACTGATGGCTGTAAGAAACACAGTGACTGCTTTTCACAAAGCCCAGCCGAGCGCCGGAAGCTGCTGGGTACCAGGCAGGGAACCGGTGAGCCGCAGCGCAGCCGTGAGCGAGCGCCGAGACCCGAAAGGGGTGGACGATAAAATCAATCAGATGAAACTGCAGAAGGAAACGAAAGCACGTCCTCAATGCACTCTGGGCTGACCACCCGAACCCCGTCCCCGAGCCCACTGCGCTCGGCGTTACCGGAGGCCCCACGCCAGTCTCGGGGTTTCCATTTCTGGAACCTTTCCCCGACTCGTCGCTTTGGACCCTTCTCTGTAGAGAGTGTGTATGCTACACCCAGAAACCGTCCTCTCTTCGCACTGGGAACGTGCTTCATCCTAGATCAGATGCCACGAGGCCTGTCGGGAGACAACGTCTGCCCGAAACGTGCCGTCACATGAGGACGAGAAGCACAGAAAACGGTCCCTTCACGTCCGTTTACCTAAGATCAGAAACGCGATGCCAACTGTGTCCGATAAACCCTGAAGACG
>NW_006438073.1:6050106-6070347 GCF_000325575.1 Pteropus alecto
TCAGAAAAAATGGAAATGCCCGTCTTTCGAAGAAAAGAACTATTTTACATTCCAAATTATGACCAAACAAGCCAAACACTAGTCTGCTGGCCGCGGAGTTTGCGTACAGAACGGGCGCCACTGCAGTAGAATGACATGACCCTGTCAAGAAAGGTCCTTACTTCCGTCGACGTCTTTCTCACAGTTTCCCTTTGCCTGCCACTAGCTTCGCCACAAACATTCTAAACTCTCCTAGAGGCCTGTGATTATTTTAAATATCTACGTGATAATATGTAAAAATTTTAAAACAGACCATTTTTCATTATAAATACGAATCAGCATCTGTCAACTCTCTAAAAAGGGCCGGGTGTACGGCTGATGCGCTGAGCAGCAGCCACAGTCCTCCAGACACAGCTTGCCGGACGGAGATGGCGCGAGAGGCTAACGTTTAGAAGAGTCGGCTGTGTGCCTTCAGGTCATTTCAAAGTGGAATCCCACCCGGGGAACCAACAGCCAGAAGTGAACCCCAACGAGCACCCAGAAATGCCTTTGGGTCCTCTCCCCATCACTACCCCCACCCACGTCCTCAAAGCCAACCACTATCTCTCTTTCCGACACTACAGACTCATTATTTTTCCCTCTTTTTGAAATCCTTCAGGACGTATTATTTTGCAGTTGACTTTCCTCATGCGATGCTGGGTGAAATTTACCATATAGTAGGACCAGACGCCTAATTTGCAGGATCCTCTGCAAAATGACGATGCAGGTCCCTTGTTTAAAACCTGTGAATTTCCAGATGGCGGCAGCAGAGCGTTAATCCAGGGGCCGTGCACAAGTCACAGATCGCACACCCAAGAAGCCGGCCTCGATGTACAGGATCGTAAAAGGACAAACACACCATAGTTCATATGTCCGCCCCACTACTGATGGACACATCTGAGCAGCCTTCATTCGCTGACTTCATTCGTTTTGAATGGTGCTGCTATGGAAACTCTTGCGCATCTTTTGGTGAAGATGCAGGTGCGTTCTATGGGGCGCACGGGTGTGAGTGGGACTGCAGAGCTGTCGGCACGCACGCGCTCAGCTCGGGCACATACGGGCACTGTCGTTTTGCCAGCTCACACTTCTCAGAGTTCCAAACTTCTCGGATGGAGTTTCGGTTGCTCCACATCCTCACCAACACTTGAAATTTTTCTCTTTTTCAATCTGGGGGGGTGTTTAAAGGACGGATTCCTACACTCCACTCCAGACCTGACCAAATCCACACTGCTGGGGTTTCCCCTCAGATTCTGAATTTTTCTAAGCGAAGCGATTCATCACTAAGCCAAGTCAGGAACCCGTAATAATCAACCGAGCTCTCTTGAAATGAACAACGACAAAAAATGTTCTTGGTGCATGAGAGTCAAATGAGTTGAAGGCTGCAGAATGTCAAGATCAGATTGTCACGTAGCCAAGAGGACAAGCGAGTGGCGACAAAGCCGCCGGGGGCAGCCAGGCCAGGCGGGGGTCTGCGGCCTGACTATCCAGCGTCTCCATGAAACCGAGCGTCGCTGTTTCCTGCACTGGTGGCGTGACAGGGTTTATGACAGAGGCCACCGTGGTTACTTTAGGAAAGTTACAAACTCGATACTCTCAAACACACCTTGCAAATCATCGTTATAGAGTCTTCTCCATTTTCAAACTTCTAATTTTTATTTTAGATAATCAAAGCAAAAATCACACCATTTTACATAATTATAGAGTATTTTAAAGCTTTTCTTTTTTGTTTCAAATCTGTGGGCTATCCACTTAGAAACAGCATGCCATTTTCTTCTATTTTCTACATTTTAGGCATTTGCACATTAGAAGTAGATGAAAATGCACAGAATAAAGAGAATTCTGTCAAAATATATTGTACTTTAGGAGAAAAGCCTGGAGTCTGACACTATGTGTGATATAAACAGTGGTTTGGGAATCAAATGTATCCGATTTGTGTTCATGTTTAATTTTAGAAGAACACATTCATAGGGATGTTTTATGTAGACACCACTATCTCTAAAATATCCTATTAAAAATTCTAATAGACAATGCATTTCAATATTTCATATTTTGAAAGCATAAAAAGTCATGATGAAAGGAAAACTCCTTATGCCACATGGCATGTGTACATGGCTCATGCATTTTTCTTTGTTAGCTAACATGTGCTAAGATGTAAAAATTACCATTTCTGGCCATCTTTCCAAAATTACACTTCAAACATACACATATTTAGGATCGAAGCCAAGCTTTATGACGCTGAGAGAGATGGCTGTCTTCTCCGCAGGGTGTCCAACCTGTTATTTACATGCCTTTGTCTTCACTTCAGAAATGTGAGCACATGCATAAGTTACGTGACCAGAGACACGCATATCTGTGAATCTCCGTTCTACTGTCTCTCATGCTACCGGTATTAAGTGTTCCTCTCTGAAAGTGGCATACCGGAGCGTCACCCTCATATCTGTCCCCAGAAAGAGGGTGTGGCCACCACCATACTGGCTGGGTCAGAGCAGGGGCTCACAGGCGGGCGGGGGGCAATAAGGTTCCCACTGTGTGGGTCCCCAGATGCTGGATGACATTTCTGCCTGGAAAGAGGCCTACATTCCTGGCGCCCGTGTGTCGTGACCAGAAAGCTCTTCACAGACAAGACATTTCCTTCCTTCCCTGTCCTCCTGTTCGTCTTCGTTTCCGTTGCAGAGTCATCGGTAATCACTCGCAAGGCGTTCCAGCCTGCTGGGGCTGCTGCGACACACTTCGACAGGCTGAGTGGCTTATAAACAACCTGCTTCTCACAGTTCTCAGGCTGGAAGCCCAAGACCAGGTCGCTGGCGGATCTGGTGTCTGGGGACAGACACCGGATCAGCTGGCTTCTTAGCCTGGTTCTTAGGAGACCATGTACGCTCTGTGTCCGCACAGAGTGGAAGGGACAGCAAGCTCTCTGGGGTCCCTCCTGTAAGGGCACTAATCCTTTCGCGTGGCTCCACCCTGGTGACCTCATCATCCCTCAGAGTCCCCCTAATCCCGTCGCACTGGGGATTAAGTTTTAACATGTGTATATTGGTGGACACAAACATTTGGTCTACGGCATATTGTAACCAAAAAGTTCAGGAGTATTCGTTTTGAAAAAGTATCAGAAAAACCCTTGAGATTCAGCCATGACTTTCAAGACTGTGAGAGCCTCTGCCACCATTTCCCCATTTAACTCTGGACCAGTTACTTCAAATAGCACTTAGAGAAAATC
The DNA here is from genome assembly GCF_000325575.1 of Pteropus alecto. NCBI lineage: Eukaryota > Metazoa > Chordata > Mammalia > Chiroptera > Pteropodidae > Pteropus > Pteropus alecto. The sequence continues at coordinate 6,053,342 of NW_006438073.1, forward strand.
GGTTATTTGTTTTTTCCCAATTTCTAAGCTTCCATATTGGAAGAAATTGTGTTCACGTATAAAGAACACCTTTAAACTGCAGCAGCAGGACACGCGCAGAGCAGAATGACCGGCCTCAATGCCGCTGCCCATCTCCTGCCCGCTTCCCCGGGCTCTGAATTCCCACGATCAACAACTTCCAAAAAAATGGAAAGTGATACGGATTGTCCGCTGGCAGGCAGCGCGGGAAAGCTGGAACGCAGAGCTGGGACGAAAACCCTACTAGAACTGCCCACCCCCCAGCAGTTTCAGAGTCTGAGCACTGTGGGCGGGCAGACGATCGCCCATTTACTTAACAGATTATTTAAAATAGCTGCATAGGGCCTTGTTAACCGCCTTATTTCTAGAATAAAAACAGCAAATGTAAGCAAAAACACACACACACAAAACAAAAAACGCCTAGCCCTCTGTATTCTCCCACAGTGTGCACAGGCGTAGCTTCTGCCGTCCAAGTTCATGGACACACTGAGCGCCCTGGCGTGGAGCAGGGCGCTGGGAGGACGGGGTTCACGGCCCTCACCCCCGGCAGAGGCAGGAAGCACAGGGCTCCCCAGGCCGCAGCTCCCCCAGGCTCTCCAGCACGAGCTCAGGCACTGCCCACGTCAGTCCGTTTTTCATCCATTATCCCAGTTCGGGGGGAATTCTGACTTTCGGGATCACACCAAGGTCAACCTTAGTTTTAATTACTGTGGGAGAGGGCATGGTCACTGAAGTCAACCATGTTTTAGCTATTTTCCCACATTTCTGTCATAAAGCAAAACTGTGTGAAGATCAGTGAATAAGGCGGAATAAAGAAATGGCTCTGGGTAGGTATTATCCCTATTTCTTTAAATCTTGCCTTACATTTGTGTATCTAATCTAATCTATTCAGAGAAAAACATACGATTAAAATTCAATATTTAACCAAAAGATTCAACAAACGTTTTTGGTTAGACAAACATAATTGAATAAAATAAATTTCCTAAACTTTGAGGTAATCGCATGCTTTTAGAAAACTTAACGTCTGAACCATAACACGGAAGAATGTTAATTCTTCACACTGACTTAACTTGATCACTTCAGGAAGCACATCCCCCAAGGGTCTACTTCTCACAATGGCACAACGTCACTACAGATCACCTAACATTTTAGAGTTTCGTGAAATACACAATAATGATAGAAAATGCTCACCTTTTGAGGTGCACCGGTATGTTTCTAATGTAGTCATTTTGGTGAAGATGAGTCCTTTCAAATAATTTCACCAGTTAAGTGTGCCAAACAGTTCATAGTGCATGACGATGAAATTTCAAGACCTATGAGAATACACTGTGGACGCAGTATGAGCTGAATTTCGTTGTGTAGCTTAGTTTCATTTTCAAATTCTACTGTGACAAATTTATCTGGAGAAAAATATTGACTCCAACTCTTGTGTACTGAATATAACTCAACTCAAACGTTTCAAACCTTCACTTACTTTATGTGACCATAAAATATTGGATATGGGACTTTTGATGTAAGACTCTATTTTAAATGTAAGATTTCAATATGAATGGAAATTCTGTTTTCAAGTAATTTATTTTCACTAGCTTGCTTTCTATGATTTCTGATTTCACTGAAACAGTAAACCCCCCATAGGAGAACGCTCATACTATTTAGGACATGTGAAACAAGGGTACTAACTCCTGTACTTTTTATGAAGCGAATCTAGATGGATGGTTATCCATGAAGAAACATTTAAGAAACATATATTTATCGTCTAAGCAAGGGGTCAGCAAACCTTTCACGTAAAGGGTCAGATAATAAATGCTTTAGATTTTGCAGGTCAGGAGGTCTCTGCCACGACTATTCAACTCCGCCATTGCAGCAAAGAAAGCAGCAGCAATTAAGGGGCCGGCTGTGTTCCAATAAAACTTTATTTATAAAAATGCTAATCAAGGTCTAAAGACCTCTGATCTAACCTTTTCCTATTCACAGATGCGGTTACAGACCAGCTGCATCAGCATTAACTAGAAGCTTCTTAGGAATGTTTATTGTTGGGAGGCCTTATGAACTCGCCATGTCCTAACGTGCATTCTGCAAGGTGCTGGGGCACCGCAGCGCATACTGCAGTGTGGGAAGCCCCCAACGCAACCAGGAGACGAGACTGGCTCCCCCAGGAGTCACAGGGCGGCGGGGGGAGGGCTACTCTTCATCCCGGGAGGAGGACATGGGAGACCTCGGTCCTCTACATACTCTCCGTGTGGCCCAGGAAAGGACGCTTTTTAATCTTTCGGTTTCCCCTTCTCCTGCAGACCGGCATTCTCTAAACTAATTCGCTGGGATATCACAATTTATGCAAGTGTTAAGCTTTGAAAATCAAGTGAAATTATGCATGACGACTCTTCACCATACAGGTGGTCACTGGTGCCCCCCTCCAGACTGTCCCCCGGGATGTGCACATGGCCATGCTTCCTGAGGACGGGACCGGGCTTCCACCCCGCAGAAGGCTGGCAGCGCTGCCTCAGTCACTGTAAATCTGTCTCCTTCCCAGCTATTGTGATGTATAGTACGGGTTCGCACTGCGTAGGATTGAGTGAAATACGTCCTCTGGGTTTAACTGAATGAATCTTCCCCAAACGAATGCTTTCAAGTGTTTCCTGCAAAGAAGCTGCAAAAGCTAAAATAATACTAACGATATAAACACAACTGAACAGTAAGAAAGAGAGAACTGAAATATTTCTCTCTCTGGCACGTTCATACATCACAGCATGAGGTAAAAATAGTAATAATAATTAAAATTCCCAACTTGAGATGATAGATAAAATGATTATTTGAAATATAGATTTATATCTACTGTTGCTGACGATAAATCTCTGTATAAGGGGGTAAAGTAACTGGTGAGTTCAGCTAATAATTAGATAAAGACATCATTATTAGCAAGACTTAAAAGCATTTGGAAGATGAAAATAAGCATCTACAAAGTTTTAAGTCATGTGATACTTATCTCAAGACTTTAAAATTTCAGATTTTTAACAATAACAATCTAGAAATCTTTTTTTTGTTTTGTCATGTTTTATTATTATTATTATTATTATTATTATTGTTATGTTTCTTAGTAGTAAAAGAAAAAAAGCTACATGCTTTAGGGGAACTTCTGCAGCAAAAGTGGTTGAAATCAACACAGAAAATGGCAACAACTGGAACACATTTGTCAAAAATTTATTATGAAAATGTATAGAAATTATTACCGAAGAATTAAAAAGCGAATATTAGAATGAATACAGTATGGAAGGTTTGCTGCTGTGTTGAGCTGTAGATGTTTCTTATACGTGGCAGCTTATGGTGGTTTTTATATTCTCTTTCAATAATGAAATAGATGAAAAACTTATTTTTGTAAGCCATTAAGTAAAGTTTTACTCTGAAAGATGTGGTCTCAATCCAAATAATTTCTTGGATTAGAAAATACTATTTGATGATTTTCTTGGGTGACTTAACCACTAAATGCAGCAGGTGTCTCGATTAGAAAAAACGATTCAAGCAAGTGATTACAGAGGTAGCACTGAAAAGAATTCATTCATCACAGGACTCTAGGCGAGACTTGAGCAAAGAAGTTGAAGCCAGAAGTAAAAAGTGTTGCCAAGTGTCACAAAAACAAGACCAATTTGAATTTGCCCACCGATATGAATGAAATAGGGAGTGATCAAGAAACACAACGCGTGGTAACAAACTTTCAAAGTATTGTGAAACAGAGTTACTCATTTTTCTTTTTAATAAATTTGCTAACCTTCTCAAGGTCATCATGCGTGATTATGTAGGTGATGCACTAATTTTAAGGAATACCACTTATATTTATGTGATTCAGAATTTCTAGATTCACATATCTTTATTCAAAAAAAAATCCAATTGATACTACTGTCTTGAGAAAGAGGAAGTTTTTTAAAAAAAGTTACATAAAAGTAGCACATGGGATAGTGGCTGGCTTGACTTATCTGTGCTATCACGTGGCTATCAATAGAAATTCAACCTAGCAGATAATTTTAGGGGAAAAAATAAAAGTTCTCTGTCCTGTTAGGGTAGTTGCAAATTTAACCAAGTGCAAAAAGACCTTCCCCATTTTTTTCCTAAAAAGGCACTTGAGTGTGGGCTAGAACACTGAAAACAAACGTTTAGAAATGTTTCACTCCTTTCTGATTTTGTTTTTTAAAAATAATTGTTATAAAAACACTCATATCTGCAACCGTTAAAAATGCTTGCAAATAATAAGCATATTTTCTGTTTAAAAATCATTTAAATGAGATGTTCCAGAGAGTTTGAATCTATTTAGTTAAAAATGCAGTAATGATCCACACTCTAAAATTGCCTGACATCAATAAAAAATTTACTACTCAGATTTCAAGAAAAATCTTTGTCTAATCGGTGGATATGATTTAAGCATTAATATCATGAATCAATAGGCAGCTGACATTGTGGTTTTTCCACTTGAAGAAATTACTTTTGTGAGTTAACTTCCTCGGCGATGACAAGGAGTGAGAGCTCAAGTTCAGAGCTTACTTTCAACCCATCCTGATTACAACTATCTGTAGCCCTTATAGATGGCACAAGATTATTGCCTTACTTTCCAGCGCTACATGTTACCACGCCTTGTGACCTCAACATGCAAGCACAGCATCACCCAGTCTGACCTCAGTCTCCTTTCTCCTCACATCAAAGGGTCCTACCCTTCTCTCTACTGTGTCCACCCCTCCCAAGGTGACGCTGCATAGCGATGGTTTTCAACCTCTGGCAGCTGCTTTGGCCCCATCCAAGACCAACTGGAGCAGCCTCTCTAGGGGTGCCGTATGGGCGGCTATATTTAAATTTGTTCCCACATGACCTGGGTGCACAGAAAATCCCTGGCATGGGACTGTCATTACCAGCACGTGGGCCACAATCATCACAGCCCTCAGGCACTCTTTGATCGCCATCTCCCGTCCTCAGGGGAGTCCTGTCAGTGCGTCCAGTTGGATACTTCTTCAATCCCATGAGACCCTGCGGTCCACCGGCCCTACCGACTGGTGCTTTTCACTACTCTCTCACGTTCTTGAGAGTCCCTGCTTCCTCCATCCCTTTGCCGGATGCCTCTTCGCTGGATTTACCGGTGAATCAACGAACACGAATGAACAGTTCACATCCTACTCTGTGCCCGTCTCTGAGAAATCGACTTTGGGCAGATAAAAATTCGCATTCTTACCCATAGGTCTGAATTTCAATATAATTATCCAAACTGCTAGTTCATTTGCATAAAAATCGCACTTGGAGATACGATTGGCAAGGGGAAAAAAAAGAAAAGATGTATGAAAAATTTTTAAATTAAGTAACTGGGTAAAAAGAATTAAAACAACAACAACAAAGCAACCACGAAGTCAGATGCCCAGAGAAGCATGACACGTGAGTGTCCCAGAAGAAAGTTTCAAATGGAAGGATGGACAAAATAATCAAACTCTGAGGAGAGAGAGAAATGGAGACTTACGCTCACACACAAACCTGTACGCGAATTCTAACGGCAGTGCTATGCATAATCGCCAAGCACTAGAGACCACCCGCACGCCCCTCACGGGGTAAACGGTCACACACCCTGAAGCAAGCACATGGCAAACACCTCCGAGCACCAAAAGGCCAGGCCACGGGTACACGCAGCAGCGTGCGTGGACCTCAAAGGCTCCGCCCTGAGTACGAGGAGCAAGTCTTAACGGCCGCCATGGGATTCCTTTACTGTGCCGCTCTCGAAAAGACAGGACCACAGGGATGGGGACTCGATCGGTGGGTGCCCGGAGTTAGGGGCGCAGTGGGCGACAACCATGAAAAGATAGCATCCAGGATTAGGGGAGAGAGAAGAATTCTGAATCCTGGCGACGGTGGCAGTCATATTAATTTACGCCTGTGTTAAATTCCACTGTACATCACAAGAAAAAAAAAGTCAAACGAACAGTAAGAAAACTTTTTAAAATTGTGTTGAGAAAACGCATTCATTAAGCGTAAACTTCACTATTCAGAATTCCGCTGAAGAGAAAGTGCAAGATGCTTAACAATGCGTAGGACGAATGAATGTATGACTTTCAATTACCTGTAATTTCTTAAACAAAATCTTTTTAAAGGATTCATTATTTTTACTGCTAAGAAGCTTAAAATAAAAGGTAGAAAAATCTCTACCTTTTATTTTAAGCTTCTTAGCAGTAAAACAAAGCACAAAAACCCATCCGTGTACTAACTCCGCGTATGTGAAATGACACGTGCCTGGCACAGCTGGGGCTCCTGGGCCCCTGCTCAGACCCCAGTGGTCACGATGGCTCCCCCGCCAGCTCTCCGGCTCCGAGATGCTATTATTGTGCCATCTCCCTTGCGTGACTCTGAAGCAATGAGATGATTTATTCATCGAGTCCTGTGAAAATCTGTTCTTATTCTACTGTATTTGGAGAATGTTCTTATTTCACTCACTTCCTATCATTTTAAGGGCTTTCTTCCTGAGATGCTATTTTTCAAAATCAGATTTTTTTCTGGAAAGAGTCCCTCTTCTCATTGCCAATCTCATCGTAGCAAACTTCTTCCTTTTCCTCTGGGATGAAGGAGAGCTGACTCCATCTCAGAGTCTATTCTATACGTGGTGGCCCGGGGGTATGGCATCCCTGTGACAGTCCCAGCGTTGGGCTTCTACAACTGTGAGGAAGGTCAAGAATTCAGGATGCTTAGGGGAAAAAGAGCTCAAAATATGTGTGGAAACAGACTGTTTTTTATAAGGTGAAGAATACACAATTTAACTCAAGGTAAAGCTGGGCAAAGCAGGATTTGGTTGTAATTTAATGAGTCAGTAAGTGTGAAGAGACCCTGAACTTTGTTTTGAGGCTGGACCACCTGCCAACGAAGGCTTTCTGCATCTATGATCAACACCATCATCTGTTGTTGGGGCAGATTCCTGATCCGTTTGTTTGTATCTATTTTGGCTTTCACTTCCCGTGGAAGACCAAAGACCAGCACGGAGGGTGCTTGTATGTTATGCCGCCACGAGGCAGTTCCCACGCTCGGTGTCCTCGAATGCCCGTGCGGTGCACAGCCGGCTGCAGTGACGGTCCCTCCAGATGGAATGCGTTCCCACACTCGTAGCTCTGAAGGTTAACCAGTACAACTTCATCACATGAACTCACTTGCGGACTCGCTAACCGGCCCACAGCAGCGCTCCGGTCCTCCGGCGGCTTTACTTCCCAAATCAATTCCTGGGATCCTGTGACTCCACCAGCCTCTGGGTTTCCAGTTCTGTGCTTCCAGCCGACAGAAGGGAAAAGGCTGAGCAGAGAAGGGAAGCCTGCTTCCCACTGCACTGGCCAGGAAGGGACACGGAACTGTGCCACTCACATGCCGTGGGTGTGAACTTGTCACTCGATCCCGCCCAGCAGGGACAGCCCCGGGAGTATAGCTTCTGGCTCTCAAACAAGTAGCCGAAGGACCGGACCCTGAGTGCCACCGCGGAGTGAGCACGCTGTGCAGCGTCTGCCCGGGGCCGCCCCGTGTTTAAGGGTTTTTTTCTGTGAGCAGCGGTGCTCATTAGCAAAGGGGACGCACGGGCTGGTCCCAAGTGAGTCGAACCTCAGAGGAGGAAAGAGACAGATGCCTCATCGCCTGGCTCCGGAGAAGCACGAGAGCCTGGAGCCTGGGCGGGGGACAGGTGTGCAGGACGGCCCCCTGGGCCTGGTTGGACAGGCCTCCCGCACCTAGAGACCGGCACGAGGTAGGTGGGGATTCTGAGACCAGGTAGGACCTGTCAGCTATGAACAGCTTCTACACATAGGTGTCACTTATTTTTCCTACGTTACTTTTGTTATCTCAAAGCATTCGATCAAGTCTTACGAAAGTTAAAACTTGTTACTCTTAGCTATGATGGGAGAAAATCGGGAGGCAGTGTCCATCACCAAGGCCCACGTGGGCATCTGAGCTGGTCGCCAGGACGGACGCGGCAGTACGCGGAGAGCAGCGATTGTAATTACCAGCGGCGGAGGACACAGCGCGATGAGGGGACGAGATGTCTGAAGTGGGAGGACCTGACACATTTTTTTCTTGACTGTGCATGTGAAATCGTTCCCACCACTTCCACAGAAGTTAGTGCCATAGCCATTTGGAAATAAAGCATATGCTGATTACATTGTCACAAGTAGGTGACCCAGGACAACAGGAGTGCACGTATATTTATTTTTAACTACTCTTAAATATGTTGGGATTTTTACAAGCTGCAGGACTGTATAATTACAACAATATACACTTACAATTTAAGAGGTTAGATATCACATTAAACTCCCTTGCCACAATAAAATAAAAAGAAAAATGAAAAAAAAATGTGTCTGATCACAAGATCATTTGTTCCAGGCAGGACTGGAGCACACGAGGTCTAAACACAGCAATTTAATTTACGTTACACCTCGAGAAGGGCGAGCTGAGTTAGAGATGCCTGCGCTGATGAGGAAGACTGCCCACAGACCCCGAGGAGACGCTGCGGAAAGGCTGACGTCATCTCAGATCTCACGTGGTCCTAGTGGACGTGGGCAGACGGATTCAACGGTTCAGGGACCTGTTTGTAGCACGAACATAGTCCCGTCGGGGGTACACCCTTAACTTTATCTAAATACTCTCGATCATTCGGAGAACGAGTGAGTCCATAAGGTGACAGGGAACAAGACCATTCTGGTTTTTACATAGAGCTTATTTCCCATAATGCTATTTCCCAGCAAACTCAGTTCCATTTCGCATTCTCTGCCTCCAGGGTCCTCAAACAATCACTTCTTCCAGAGGGGAACATGCCGGCCGAGACACCGGACAGCAAGGGAACTTGCCTTCCCGGCAGAAATGAAGTGGGCTCCTATGATCCACGGTCGGCATGTCTCAGCGCATCCTTTACGTACCCCACGGGAGATGCACTGATGCTGCAAGTAAGAAATAGCAGGCACGGTCGCTGTTCTAACAGACGCAGCGTGAGGGGCATTCTTTTAAAAGCCTTTACAATGCTATAGGGAGAGTTTTATGGAGGTGCAGAGCCATGTTGGAAACAAGGGAGGGTGGGCTGTGGTGGCCCCTGGAGGGCCCCATCTCGGCATTGGCTTTGCTGTTCCCTTTTGTCGAGGGTATCACGACTGAGTTCATGGACGCCCCGAGGAAATGCTAGGAATAGCTTGAGTGGTTCAAAGCAATCTTACTATAAAGCGACTTGTCTTTTAAAACTAAAAAGCACTTTCCGTAAAGAGAGGTTAAAGCGAAGATGTCAGTGGCTACTGCCAGCTCTTGTTTACTTCCCTCGATTTCCTGCTGCTCTGTGTGTGACTGAAAACTGGGTCTCGAAGAGAAGAACGGGGGTTATTTTGCTGGGTAACGATTCTCCTAGACACAAGGCTTGAGTATTTCTTCAGAAACTACAGAAAGTTTGTTCTCACAAGGTCCTCCAAGCACCAGTCCCTTTTTCCAAGGTATGTAAGCAGGAAAACACTCCTACTGAATTTTCAAGGTCTCCAAATTACAGCCTAATGACACGCTGGTTTTGTAAAGTGCACACACATCTACAGGGGAGGAGACAGATACATCTTACTGTGACATAAACTAGGTTTTTTTAGAGGTAAAAGACTTAGAGTGTCGGAGCCACCTACGGAGAAAACAGTTAGATCTAATTATAGCTCTTGGTAGAGAGAATTCATCGCATCAAGAAAAGCAAATATGTAGGTTAAGAGCACAGTTAAGACTTGAGGGCTTTGCGCCGTCACATGCTTTTAGAACAAAATCCTTGTTTAGTTTTTATCTGGACTTCTTACAAAAATTCTTGTGTAGTCGTCTTAAAAGTGGATGATTCGCAAATTCCCAATCTAAAGCATCCCGAGGGATGCTTTAGGCGATCCCTAACTACATCTGGAAAGGAGCAGGTTCTCTTAAAGTCTGAAACAAGGTCAACAATCCCCAATGCTATCATCAGCACCCATCTTTCCTACGTGCTTGTATCTTAATATTCTCAAATGATGGTCAGTTGGTGAAACTGGTCATCAGTTTAAGGCTCTGAAGAACTTATTTGGTGACAGAAACTAACATTTCGTTTTCAATGTCCTTAATAAAGAAGTATTTCTGTATTTCCCTCATACAGTGTTAAATCCGAAAGCCGCCTGCAGTAAGCTCTGTCAAGCCAAGGTAAAGACAACCCCAACCATCGAGATTTTGTTGAGAAACTTGAAAGCGGAGCCAACCCAAAATTATATTAACACATTGATGATTAGCTTAGCCAGTTAAAGCACAGAATTCGTGAGGTTTGGCCACCGTCTTATACCCCACGTCATCTAGAAGGCTTTATTCTTTTAAGGAAACAGAATATCCTCTAGATGCATGGGGATGATAACAAAGAAGATACTGTTTAAAAGAGATTCCAGGCTTAAAGCTCATCCTCACTATATTATCTTTGTTGCACTGGCGGAAGAACAGGCTTACCGCACGGGTGACCTGGGGCGTGTTTCCCATCTCGCCTGAGGCTCAGTTTGCATTTGTGAAATACATGCCAGTCCGCAGTATCTACTTCACAGAGGTTCTGTGAAGACTAAGTAACACGTCTGACACACATAGCTCAGTGCTCGGCAAAGAATAACCCGACGCGTGTATGACGGTGATGACGGTGACCGATCGCGCTCCCTAGGTGAGCAAGAAATGCTTCCACGTGTAAAAGAACGTGCCTTGCGGAATTTGCTCCCGATCTGTTTCTGAGAACTGCTCCAATGTTTCATACCTTTTTCCTCAAACCTGTCTGTGCCCTCCTAGACAGAACTACGTGAGTCGCATTGTCAAACTTCTGGGCACACACTGTTGGGCACAAAGAGAAACATGATGAGTTATTTTGAATAAACAAACTCACTGAGTCAAAGTCCGTCACTGACGCCGCTCCCACCCCAGGCAGGACCACCACCCTGCCGGACAGAAGGCCGTTCCCAGCGTTCTCGGGTGGGACGTTCTCGACTTTGGAGGCGAGGATGACACCAACCTATTCATTAACTGCACCGCTGACCTGTCACCCGCTCTGCATCATCAGCCCGACGTCAGCCAGATGGGAATCTTTCTGTGGCCACTGCCCTCCGTGCCCTTCCCATGTGCCTGTCCTCCCTGCTACAGGGACAGCTCCTGTGCAGCCGTCACTGCTCCTTTACAGGACACCACGGTGTTCTTGTAACTACCTCGGCTAATCGATTTCAGACTACAGATGAGCAAGAGATTAATCTTCCTCAATGATAGCCATAAACAGCTCCGTACTTCCTCAGGAATGTCAGTGGAGTCTCATTCCTTTCTAAGCCGAAAGCAAGACTCACCTCTTACCTGGACCTTAACGAGTCTGAAATCCTTTGTTTCCAAATCTTGCTTCATCTGCTCCCCACTTGTCTGTATCTACAGTACCCTCCTTTGGATAACTCCGCCCTTGAAATTCTTTCCATTTTTATGTCGTAAGTGAAATTAGGCTTTCTCCACGAAACCTTTTCCGAATATCCCTTCCAAGCGGGCATCATTCTTACTGATCTCTCTTGCACTTGTTTACGAAGACATCACCGTCTCGTGCTCCACGTTGTTTTCATCGTTTTAAATTACTTATAAGCATTAACATGGCATGAATATTGGTTAAATGCAGCCCATTATTTAGGATCGGATTCATTGAATGCTGACTTTATTTTGTTTTGTCCCAAAGTCTAATCAGGTGCTCATTACACCAAACTTTAAAATGGGGAATTTGAAGCAACTCCCAAATCTGAGGTGGTAATAGATGTTATCTCTGAGGATCAGACCTCACTCTATGCTCTAACTGTGATTTTTTATCGACCACTTATTTGGTACTATTATAAAAAAAAAAAAAAAAAAAAACCTTTTGTATTGACTTTTCTTACATTTGGTTGCTTTCATGACCACTGGGAAAGTTTTCCAGTAAAAATGCAGCTGTGAAGAATGAAAGAGGAATGGTAATATAAAGCTTCACATTTTACTGCCACAGCAGGAAAATTCAAAATTGAATTCCAACCCTAGCTATTAAACACCCTGATCAAACCTCCCTCCGACTTCACTGAGCCGGGCGCTTTTTCTATTTTTTTCCCACTGGCATCAGTCTGTAAGAAAGAGAGCCAAGTCACTGGCAAAGGAAAATGAACACACTCTGCATCTCCGGTCTCACGGAGCTAGAGCTGACTTGCGGCCTGACCTGTCTGCCCTCCTGGGGTATTGATGATGCGCAGACGCGGCCGAAAATCTACAACACAAAGCCGATAGGCACTGGGAGACCCGGATCTCCAGTCTGGCATCTGAGGCACTGAGCTCGTCCAGCTAACCTACCGCCATGCCCCTCCTCACCTGTCCTTAGCTGGAGAAGTGCCTCCGTAAATCTCTGTGAAACAGATAACTGAATAAATAAATGAATGAATAAAGACACCCTGGCGACAAGGGACAGGCGCTGAGAAAAGACTTCTTGAAGAAGCTGAGCAATGATGGATAAGTAGGAATTATCCAGTGAAGGGGCCTGGGAGGACTGGGGGGCGTTTGGTCAGCTCAGCTGGTAGGAACTAAATGAGGAAAAGTCAGGCGTGGGAAACCGTGGTGTCATGAGTAGGACAGGAAATGCACTCAGCAGCCCCGGAGGAGAGATGCAAGTGGAGACGACGCGGGGCTGCTATGATGAGACTCCATCACGGGTGAAGAACCATTACAAATGAAGAGCCCATACAGCTACCTGGTCCCCTTACACCTACGAGACACCAAGCTTACATTCCGCAAGGAAAAGGCTTTGGGAGAATGGAATATGGTCCAGAATTCTTTTGCATTCCTCCACTGGAGGTGGCGTCCCTGTGGCCTCTCCTTGAACCTGGGTCAACCCTGTGACTACATCGCTCGGCAGGAAACAGGGGTGCTCGGCCAGGTTCTGGGTCCTGATGCGAACTAGGCAGCTTCCATGTCCTCGCTCTGAAGGCTCTTCTTAGGAGCACTGAGCTCCGATGCTGCCCATCCTGGCGAAGCCACACGTAGGTGGTCCCATCAATGACCACAACTGAAGCCATCCTCCCAGGCACCCCCACAAAGGTGCCACACGTGTGCCCATCTGCCAGCTGAGCACCATCAAGTGACCCTAGTCTGTCCACGCAGAGTAGAAAAATTGCCCTTGACCAAATCTGTGAAGAACATAATTGGCGGCAAGAAAATGTTGCTGTTTCAAGGTGCAAAGTTTGGGAAGCTTTGTTGCATAGCGAGAGCTAACTAAAGCTGGGCACGTAAAAATTATTTTGAGGGGTAACATGTCCTTACTGTCACAGTGCCAGGCTTCTGTAAGCTTTTATAAGGTGACGTTGTCACTGTTTTTGTGACCTTTATTACTATTACATCATTTGTCTTTCTGGTTCTAGGTTCGCTGTCTTTTTCCACATCCATCTGCTAAAATTAAATTTGGAACAACAGAAAAGCACCGCATCTAGTTTCTAATCATGTTCTACTCCAATGCTCTTCAGAGACTAAAGTACGGATCTGTTAGTGTCCTTGCAGAAGGGAGCAATCGGCAGGCACCAGACCCGGCGACACAGGAACGTACAGCACACGGGGGCAGACCCTCTTGTAGATGACAGTTAAGGGAAAGAAGGAAATGGTCTCCCCAGCTCAACCGGGAACAGGTGACAGTTTTCAGAGTATTCTCGGTCTTTCGACTTTTCTCCTCTGGATGTTTGTCATTACCGATGTCCCGAATCCCTGGCCCAGAAAGCAGAAACGACTGCTCGCTGAGCCCGCGGTGGTCTGCCCTCAGAGGCTCTTCTCTTGCATTCAGGCTGAGGTCAACGCCCGTGACATCCAGCCCCATCTGCAGCCCCCGAGCGCCCGGAAGCCTGGGTCTCAGAAGTGAAGACTCTGCTCCTGCACAGTGCGCTCCTGGGGCAGCTCGTCCTTCGCGCTGCTTCTCCCATCCCTGGAACCTGTTTTCTTTTCGCAGTTAGGCTATCACCTGACTCTGGACGCTTTCGGGCTCCCTTTCCAGAACTGAAAATCCAGTCCAAGATCTTGCTGGTAAAACAGTACCGTCTCTATTTTAGGCTCATTTTCCTTCAATAAGAAGTATGTTTTATCAATATTAGAGAACAAAGAAATGCAATTTAAAATGATAAATAATAGATTTAGATGATATATGTTCAGTTCTTAAAAAATACTTTTGCTTCTATATCACATTTTAGTTTAAAAGCGGACATTTCCCCCTCTATTACAACTGATGTTGTTTGCATTAGATAAAATGTTTTCTCATTTTACAGACAAAGCTGTTCTCAACTACTGCATCTTCCACGAAATCAAGAACAAATCTCTGGCTATTGAGTTTTGAAAGAATGAATACAAGAAACCAATTTGCCACAAAGCACATTTGCACAGTACTGCCGAACCCCTAAAACTGATACTAGTAATTCATACTTTAAGCTGTCTTCTATTTGCCTCTTTTCCGGTTAAAATAAGCCTGTGCGACTAAAATATTACAAAGGAATCTTAATGAGCCATCAGATTGGTTGGGAACAGTGAACCCTCTGAACTAAAGAAGTATTTCACATGAAAATCCTTTATGCCCTGAAGTTAAAAGTCGGCTGTGCGTGGCGGGGAGGGGAGGTGAGCTTCGGATTTCACAGACTTGTGCACGCGTCACGCCGACCACGCGCATTCGCCATCTCTGTCTGATGCTCTCCTCTCTCACGGCGTCCCCTCCGCTTCGTCCGCATTATTTTAATGTGCGCCTCGCGCCAATTCTCCAAAATGCATGGAATTAGCTCCACCTTGCAGATGGGGAAACAGAGCCACATGTAACTTGCGCTCATCACAGTCACTGTTCCTCTGAAGTGCTGGGGCTCAAGCAGGCCATGTAGGCGACCGCTAAGCACGGGGCTCGAAGCCAAAGCTGTTTGGGTCAGGCAGTAGGATGTCCCTTTTGCTACTGAATAAAGCCGTCTGGAGAGACGGAACTTGCAAGGTCACCTGTGGTGAGTTTCACGAAATCTTTGCGGTTCTGGAGGAATAGTTAAAACAGAGTTTAATGACATGAAAACTTGGGGGAAGTCCCATTTGGAACAGCTTTAACTTTAAGAGAGCTGTGGCTAGGGCTCAATTCCTATTATAGATTTACGCCTTTGTTCCTTAGCAATTTGCATGGGAAGAGGAGTCCAGCACCGCGATTGGGGAAAATCTCTGAAAGAGCCCATAGATTTCTGACAGACCGTAGGCTGAAATCAAGGGGAAAGAGCTAGGGAACCCCGTGACCGTCTGCATGCAGAGCCTCCGACTTGAGGTTGGCAGCTGGCCTCCCAGCAGCCCTTGCCCGCCTGCAAGGCCAGGCCCGCATGGATGCCGGCCACCCCGCAGCTGTGTCAGCATGGCTGCGATGATGCATGCGGAGCACAGAGGCCCCAGCAAGTTGGCCACAGATGTCACGGAGTAGGCTGAAAGTGAGAGACTTCACAAATGATTTGCGTAAACTGATCTCCCATGGTCCAAAAAGGTGGCCAGGTGAAAACATCTTCCAATGCAGTCTATGATTAGAATTACAAAAGCATGATTATGTCATCCCATTGCCATAAAAGTTGTTACAAGATTTTTATCCCGATAGACCAATAATTTCCCCCTTATAACTTCAGGCAATATTCTGAGGAAGTCCTAGGGAAAAATGAAAAATAATGTAGCTTTGTGATTTTATAAAATAGTTATAAAATGTCCTGATCCTCAGATGAAGGCAATCCAACAAAAGGTGAATAGCGTTTATCACTGAGAAGTGCAATTAAAGTTATACATATATATATATTTAATTTATATTTCTCCATATGTCAAAAAATACTACCTTTATAAACAAAAGATACCTTAATACCTTACCATTCTCATAAGCCTGTCTAAGATCTTTCCTGGTTATCGTCAATCTAATCAAAATCAACAACCACTTCCTGAAAATACACGGTCCGTTTCTCTAACCATCTGTTCTTTCCCCCCATCCCAGTTACCTACAAATATTTCTTGAAGACACACTATTTTCAAGGCATTGAACTAAGTGAGTATTGTGGGACTGTGTACTATAGGGAAGTAACATATTTAAGAAAGTGAGACATTTGGAATTATTTTAGGTGAATTCCGAGGAAGTAGGAGAATTTTCATAGTGACAACATCAAGAAAGTCTTTCTGGAACTGAGAGCACGTAGACGGCGCTCTCTGAAGAGCGACTAAGATTTTCACTTGTTGAAATGGGAGCAGAAGGGGAGCTCAGCTGGAAGACGGGACAGACACTAGAAACCGAGGCAGGCCCAGGCCCTCGGCGCCAGGCCAGCAAACCGCTGGCCCGGACTCCGCTGTCACTGGATGTGTGATCAAATTGGAGAGAGAAATAATATTTCATAAACATATAAAAATAAGTCAAAAAAACAGGTCAAGTCGGCAGCCCAATGAATTCAGAGAGAAAACATGTCCCCAATGAGAAGCGAAGCTGAGGGATGATAGAAGTTAACAGCTGTGAGTAACGAGGGGCCACAAGCACGGAGCAGCAGCTCGGCCAGCTCAGCCCCGGTGCCCGAGGGCGGGCAGGCTCACCGTACTCTCCTCAAGTCCACTGCTTACGTCATGGGGTGTCACAGAAGGTCTATGAGAACATGCCTCGGATTTCCTGACATGGTCCAAATTTCAAATACCCTACTCCGCTGTTCCTATAAACACGTCCATGCTGAATTTTTGGTCTGGTACAAAGAAACAATGACACTCAGGTAAATGATTACGAGCAATGGTGAGGATCTGATTTTAGCAGAGGAGGATGTGAAAACGAAGATGTTTGTTTCGAAACACACACACTGTCTACGGCCACGCCACCCTGAATGTGCCTGATCCCATCTGATCTCGGAAGCTGAGCAGGGTCGGGCCTGGTTAGTACTTGAATGGGAGACCACGTTGAAATACCAGGTGCTGTAGATGTTTAAACACACACACACACACACACACACACA
>NW_006438073.1:6070399-6072415 GCF_000325575.1 Pteropus alecto
ACACACACACACACACACACACGCAGACAAGAATGGGTTTTGTTTGCTGCATTTTGTAAATTCATCTTGGCCACAGGAAACAGTCGGCTTTGTCGTACATTCTAACATCTATAGGTCTGATGCGAAAATAAGGATGGTTTTTTTCCAGGAAGTAATTAGTCAAGAAGATTCTCAGAAAGGACCCTTTGGTGGTCCTGCTGCTGCCATCGGTGCTTCAGCTCAGGGCTCTGAGGACGCTCCCAGGGGAGGGAGGGACAGGGGGAGGTGGCGATGGAGTAGCAGAGAGCTGGGCTGGCACGTTAAGTGATGAATCTGAATCGGGTCTCATGAGAAGACTTTTCCGAACATGGCTTTCTTCCCGTTACAGAAGGCCACTGCCTCTGCCTCCACGTCAGGGCCATATGTCCTCGGCAGACTTCACCTTCGACTCGGGAAAGACAGGACAAAAGGAGTTTACACGCCTGCATTGCACCAAACCGCCAGTAAGGCTGGGCGCATCGCCCCCTCGGCCGAGGCACTGAGCCACTCCTGGCGCTGACCGTGTGCCAGCACCCTGTGCCATCACGGCCTGGCCTTGGCCCACTCTGAAGGTGTCAAAGTGTCACCAGGCAGCTGAGGCCCACAAGAAATCAGCCTCCAAATTCGACTGCTGATTCAACCACGAGACAGGTCTCTGCATACTCTTTTGAAATTGTGTGTCGTGATTAAATACAAATTCTAACCTAAACTGGGTAAAATGGTCTAAATGTTTCATATAGTTTCTGTTATTCTTCCCAAATAATTGCATTTCTAAGGCAAAGAATGGTGGAGAGTCACTCATGTACGTATGTGTACAGAATTTTTAAAAATACAGTGAAATACACATGCACCTGTACGTAAACATATGCACTGAACTCCCGCCGCCGGTACAAACGCCTGCCCTTGGAGGCCTGTGAGGGCCGGCGTGGGGTCCGGGAACACGGGCCGGCGTAGGGTCCGAGAACACAGGCCGGCGTGGTGTTGTCTGGGAATACAGATTCTGGCTGCCTCTCTACTCAGGAGGCGGGATGGCAATGCCTTCCCATCCCCGAGCACGGCCTCCCACCCTCGGGGGACCGGGGACTGCATCAAAGGCAGATGACAGGGCTGGAACCGGCCAGAGGAATTCGGAGGCGTCACTCCGAAGGAAACGGGCTGCGAGGGGCCGGCTCGGACAGGCTCGAGAGCCAACGGCGTGCATTCTCGGTCACTGCTTTTATTTTCAGCTCTTACACTGACTGATGTTTGATCTTAAACATATACTTATTTTTAAGGTGGGTCTACATCTCGATCTATGAAATCTGGTCTTAACTATCCACTATGTGAAATGAAGAAATGAGGGCCTGTGCAGTATCTCCATCTCTTCCCCTCGTTCCTGAGATTTTTCCAGCTACGTGATTATTTTTATATTTTCAAGATACGTAACATTTCCATTTGGTTCTGTAACATCATGGTATATCTTCCAGGCTATGCCTGTAGGTGGAGTCTGGAAATTAAGTTAAACATTCGTAATATTAAGTTTATACAAGTAGTATTCACTGGTTCCAACTTTAAGGAAAGGTCCTATGCCTATGTTAGTAACCAGGGTCAATCAGGGGGAAATTTTCCAAAATTCGCATCGATTGCATCGTTTTCCCTTAGACACAGTTAACTGCCTTTGGCTTTTTGCTTTGTAAATGGATAGTTTTAGCACAGATTTTTGCTTTTCTTGAATGTCAAATTTCCTCTCTTCCTTCTTGCTGAGAAAATAAACGTACGCCTTCTCTGCCCGAATCCTAAGACCAGGGTCAATCAGGGGGAAATTTTCCAAAATTCGCATCGATTGCATCGTTTTCCCTTAGACACAGTTAACTGCCTTTGGCTTTTTGCTTTGTAAATGGATAGTTTTAGCACAGATTTTTGCTTTTCTTGAATGTCAAATTTCCTCTCTTCCTTCTTGCTGAGAAAATAAACGTACGCCTTCTCTGCCCGAATCCTAAGCGCTTCCAGCTCTTTCCC
>NW_006438073.1:6072601-6073261 GCF_000325575.1 Pteropus alecto
TCTTACTGAATCCCCTGTCTTCCTTCATCTTGGGTTTCGATTTTATTTCTTCAGGAGTACCTTGTCGGGTCATTTTCTTTCCTCCCATGAGAATTCTTTCTATTCATCCTGAAGTATCTGTGTATTCTACTTTGTTGATTTCTTCTGTCTTTTGCTGGCGTCCAGGAGATAGTTTCCGAAAAGTTGCGTAGGAGGTAAAATTTTCTGGATGCCTCCTGTCTGCATGCGTACTTGCTGGCGACGATGGTCGAGCTTGCGTGTCACCCCGCGTGGGCCACGGCAATCCCAAATCAAACATTGTTTCTGGATGCGCTTGCGAGGATGCTTCTGGGTGAGTTTAACGTTCGAATGCGTGGACTGGGTAAAGCACACTGCCCTCCCCCATTGGGGTGGGCATCGCGCCATCTGGTGAGGGTCTAAATGAAACAAAAAGGCAGAGAAAGAAGGAATGTGCCCCGTTTTTTCTTGCCTTGCCTTCGGCTGGGGCATCATTTTTTTCCTGCCCTTGCACTAGGATTTACAGCACTGGTTCCCCTGGTTCTTAGGCCTTGACACTTACCACACGGGCATCCCTCGGTCCTCGGCTTGCAGATGGCAGGTGGTTGGACTTAGCAGCCTCCATAACTGCATGAGCCAGTTCCTCATAATACTCTCTCTCTG
>NW_006438073.1:6073284-6085280 GCF_000325575.1 Pteropus alecto
CTCCCTCCATCCATCCTTCTCTCTCTCTCTCTCTTCCCGAGAACATTGACTAACATACATACACACTTAATAAAATCTTAAATAGGTATCGGATTTAAGATTGATACCTATTTAAATAGGTATCGGATTTAAGATTGATACCATGTTGAAAGAAACTTCTCAGAAAGTTGTGGGCACTTCCTGGCTTCAAGCATCCGCACCGAAGGACTTCCATGGGGGGTGAGGGAGGGTCATGGGAGTCGGCAGACTTCACTCTGGTGCAGACAGCAGACCTTCCAAGAAGATAGGCTGGGATCCTGCCCAAGGCCCAGAGGAGGACGCTCCGCTCTGGGTTCTGTCTTGAGTTTTTCTTGGTCAGATGATAAATAAGATTTCCAGTGGCTTCTAGTGCTATTAATTTTGTGATTGATTTTACAACCTTCTATGGAATAGCATGAGTTATAGTCACTTTTTCTCTGAGGAGTGTAATTTTTAGTAATATTTCTATGGTTTTGTTCTTTTCTCTGCCTTTAGAGACTGAACTTCAGTGTTTTATTCTGGAGGGCATTTTTGTGTGTGCTGGATCTGAAAGAATTTCGTCGATTTAACAGAAACTTCACTGTGTTTTGATTAAAAATGAGACAAAAGTTTCAACAGCTTCTTGCCACTATTTGAAAAAACTGGTAATGGAAAACTGGTCATGGATTATTCATAGTTAGGGTAATCAACATCTCAATTATTATATACACTTAAAACATTGTTTCTGCAAAATAATCACACTTGCAAATCTCCTTTCCTTACATATACAGAGACAAATTCTGTATTTGTACTGGAATTCTGCTCGCAGTTTGTATTTGTTGAGTTACGCCAGCCCATCCTGCCCCAACCTGCCTAGACCTCAGTGACGCAGGGGAGGGCGTCACCCACCAAACCGATGGGCACCGTTTGCCAGGTGGGACTTGCTGCAATTGGGGTCCATGTTTGCGAATGATTTACAGTTGAGCCCAGAAAATATACTTCAGATGAATACAGTCAACAGCATCCTGGGGCCAACGTGTATTTTGGCATTTTCAACAGGGTTTAAAACCCCTTCCCAAATCCTATAGGAAAAGCAGTAACCCTTGAGGTTGTGTGTTCTGGGCCGTTTCTCTGAGCGGCTGTGCCCAGCTAGATATCTCACCTCTCGTAAGAGCTGCTTTTTTATATCACCCAACTCTGTTTTCCAAGTAACTCAAAACATGTTTAAAAATCTGCTGTTCACAACTGTGTAGTGTTATTGTTGATGCAGGGAAATTGAGAAAGAATAGCAAATAGAGAGTAGGAATATGAATATAAATCAATATTAGAATTTAGTTTATAATAACTATGGTACGTAAATCAGTGGGAAATGATATTCTATAGACAGCATTGGAATAGATCGAAATAACAAATTCAATGTAGACCTCCATTATATTCCTTAGAAATAAAGTGAATATAGATAAAACAAAAATATAAATGTAAAAAAAAAAAAATCAAAGCATCAAAAGTACTGGAGGAAACAATGAATGACAATTTTATAATTTTGGAGCAGCCTAATCCTTTCTAAAACTAGAAGCCATAAAGAAGTAGATAAAAAAATCTGACTATCAAAATGAAAAAAAATTACGGCAACAAAACAAAACAAAAACCACTTCCTGGTAGTCTGTTAGACAGTGGCCTGCACAAAAGCATGCCTCGCAGGATGATGTCCTTGTGTAGCCCCGTCGCCCTGAATCAGGGCCAGCCTGTGGCTTGCTCTAACTAAGAGGATGGAAAGGAAGTTTAGGCCTAGGATCCCACTTTTGTGCTTTCGGAGGCACTGAGCTACGAGGCTGGAGCCCGGCCGTCCTGCTGGAGGTACCAGACCGAGAAATCATGGAGAGGTGCCATGTGGGGGTGGGGGGAGTGCCCAAGTTTACGACGAAGAGAACCAAAGGCCCCAGCTGACACAAGAGCCAAGGCCCCAGAACTGTGACCCTGGTCACGCCATTCCAGCCAGCCATCAGCGTCCTAGCTTCCCAGCTGAGCTCTAGATATCTGGAAAGAAGAAGCTATTTGAGATATCACAGTCCCAGGCGTGTCACACAGAGCGTCACACTGTTGCTACGATGCTCAGAATTTTGAGAATAAAATATTCTCGAAGACATAGTATGATTTGTTAAGAAGCAACAAGTAACTGGAACATTCGATGCTCAAACAACAAACTGGAACATGTGTAAACAATACACATCCCAAGAAACTAGTTTCTTAAATATACGAAAAGCTCTTACAAATCATTAAGACAAAAGACAAATAACTCCAAACGAAAATAAACGAAAAGAATGAAGTAGTAATTCAAAGGAACAAAATCCGAAAAGTCCATAATACTTTGAAAGATGCTCAAGTTCACTTTTAATCTTTTTTAAAAACTGGAATAAGATTCCAGGATTTGCCTATTGCATTGAAACATATTTAAAAACTTAGCAATAAATAAAACAAAAAGCTTATCAATAAACAGAACAGGAATGGTGTGGGGCCACCATACTTATGTGTACTTCTTGGTAGAAGCAATTTATTAGTGTTTATAAAAAACACAATGTGTATGTATTTGACCCAGGAATATAATTTCTAACAAGATGTCTTAGAGATGATTTACTAAAGGATGCAAAGATACATGAACTATTATAAACCGAGCATCTGTGTCCCCTGCAAATTCCTACGTTGAAGCCTGAATTCCCAACGTGACGGTATTTGGAGGTCCTTGCGAGGTCATCATGAGGGTGGGTCCACCATGATGGGACTGGTGTCCTTATAAAAAGAGGAAGAGAAACCCGAGCTCCAGCTCAGCCACATGAGGACATGGCTGGGAAGCAGGGGTCTGCAAGGGACTTGAGATAGCTCTCACCAGGGGTCACAACTGGTGGCGCCGTAATGTTGGAATAACCGGCTCCGGAACTGTGATAAATACATTCCTGTTATTCAAGTCCCTCAGCCTAGAGTATTCTATTACAGCATCCCGAGCAGACGAAGACATGAACAGAAGACGATCGTTACGCATTATTTGTAATATCTTGACTACTGGAAAATTCCATATATCCAGCCATAAGAAGCACATTAATAAACTACAGCACCCACATCTGTACACGTAATGCTGGGCACATCTGTACACGTAATGCTGGGCACATCTGTACACGTAATGCTGGGTAGCCGTTCGCAAGAATAAGGTAGAACAACACACACTGATCTAGGAGGATGTTTAGATGTTGGTTAAGTGAAAAAAATCGAACCACAGATCAGAATGTACTGTAGGATTCTATTTGTAACCTTTTATGAAAAAAATGTATGCGCACACATATTAAACATCTGTATGCATGTATGCTTATAGAACATATTTCTAAGTAGACACAGGAAACTACTAATGGTGATTACTTCTGAGGACTGGGAATACTGAAGCAGGCAACGTTTAGGGGAGAGGGAATAGAGACCTATTTTTTACTCTACATCCATCTGTACGCATTAGGTAGTAACAGGGATTTTTATTAAAAAGAAAAATAACGAAACGCTCTAAAGGCCTTTGTGTCGAGAGCTGTGCCATTCCCCGAGGCATGGAACACTGGGGCTCTGTTCACAGTAATCCGAGCTTTGGGCACACATATGCATGTGGAGTTGTGTTAGGTGACATTATGCAAACACTACCCCTCTCTCCTGGTTTGGAGAGGCATCGGGAAGATCTGGAAAAAGCGTGGAGATTTCTGGAAGAAACGCACATTCCCCACACTGCCTAACTGCTCACGTACATCAGCAGACTCAGGCTCCACTGATGAGGAGAGACACTCTCCTTGTCCCATCCCAAACTTCCCAATGATAAACCTGTTTCAGGAGCAGTGAGGTCTCTCGGGGGCACCTGAGGGACCTCTCGGCACTCTTATACATCTCGGCGCTGCATTCAGATGGGCGGAAACGGACAGGCACCACTGACGCTCGCGTCATTTCTAAATGTTCCTTTAACCTGTATTGATTAATTTTCCTGAATCTGAAAGATGTTTCATGGAAGAACACCTTATTCTTTTTATTTCATGTTCGAGCAGAATCACACTCACTCACAAGCTTCGTTTAGATACACTTACTCTGATATATTTCTAAGGGCTTGAAAACCAAAATAGATTTTAAAATTTTCTTATCAAAAAAGTCTCATAAGCCTTCCTATCAAAATGTTAGATTTCTTAATCTCTTTTGCGCCAACGCTTGTAAATGTGAGAACTGACTGACTTCTGTTACGCCCGTGTGACAGACCAAAGCGAAAACAGGGTCGGAGGCGAGCAGACCTCGAAAAGCGCGTGAACTGAAACGTTTTCATCAACCTCTGTCAAGCGGTGTGTCAAACAAGCATGATGATCAGTTTGTGGACCTTAGTAGGATCGCGTGCGTGCAAACTTGTATGACTGGTATGACAGTTTCATTTATTGTTTAAAATTTTTATTCGATTTATTTAAACTAAGAAACAAAACCAACCCCCAGTTCACCCATTTCCTCCACCCCCATCCCTCACCTTTTGCAACCTCCACTCTGTCCTCTGTATCTATGAACTGGTTTGTTTTTGTTTTAGATTCCCATATAAGAGAGATCACATGGCATTGCTCTTTGTCTTATTTCACTTAACGTAATGCCGTCATGTTCCATCCATGTGGTCTCAGATGACAAGATTTCATTCTTTTTTATGGCTAATATTCCATTGTGTGGGTGTGTTTATATATATATACACATTTCTTCTGTATCTATTGATGGATATTTTAGTTGTTTCCATATCTTGACTATCATAAATAATACTGCAATATCTTTTCAAATTAGTATTTTCTTTTCTCTGGATAAATATCCAGAAGTGGAATTGCTGGATCATAAGGTAGTTCTACTTTTAATTTTTTGAGGAACTCCATATTGTTTTCCATAGTGGCTGCACCAATTTATTTTCCCACCAACAGTGCACGAGGGCTTCCTTTTTCCACGTCCTCTCCAGCACTGGTGATTTTTGTCTTTTTGATAACAGCCATTCTAATAGGTGTAGAGTGATAGCTCACTGTGGTTATTTTCATTCCTCTAATAACTAGTGATGTTGAACATCTTTTCATATGTCTGTTGGCCATCAGTGTGTCTTTCTTGGAAAAATGTCTATTCAGACATTTGGAAAAGCTTCCCCCTCCTCTATTTTTGGAAGAGTTGGAGAAGGACTCGTATTAATTCTTCTTTAAATGTCTGGCAGAATTCACCACTGAAGCTGTCTGGTCCTGGACGTTTGTTGGGAAGTTTTGATTACTGATTCGATCTCCTTGCTAGTAATTGGTCTGTTTCGATTTTCTATTTCATCATGATTCTGTCTTAGCAGGTTGTCGGTTTCTAGAAATTTCTTCATTTCTTCTGGGTTGTCCAATTTGTCGGCACATAATTATTCATAGTAGTCTCGAACGATCTTTTGTATTTCTGTGGTACCAGTTATAACCTTTCCTCTTTCATCTGTGATTTTACTTATTTGAGTCCTCTCTTTTTTCCCTTGGTGAATCTAGCTAAAAGTTTGTCATTTTTATCTTTTCAAAGAACCAGCTCGTAGTTTCGTCCATATTTCCTATTGTCTTTCTATACTCGATTTCATTGATTTCTACTCTAATATTCATTACTTTCTTCCTTCTACTAACTTTAGACTTCATTTATTCTTCATTTTCTAGCTCCTTGTGGTGTGAAATTAGTGTTTAGTTGAGGTTTTTCTTGTTTCATGAGGTATTTATTGCTATGAATGTCTCTCTTAGAATTGCTTTTGCTATGTCTCAGAATGTCTGGTATGTTACGTTTCCATTTTTGTTTGTCTCAAGGTATTTTTTGATGTGTCTTTTGATTTCTTCTTTGACCCATTGACTATTCAGTAGCAGGTTGTTTCATTTCCATGTTGTTCTTGTCTTTTATTTTCATGTAATTAATTTGTAGTTTCATACTACTGTGGTCAGAAAAGATGTTTGATATGATTTTAATCCTCTTAAATTTATTAAGGCTTGTTTTGTAGCCAACATGTGATCTGTCTTGGAAAATGTTCCATATGTACCTGAGAAGAATGTGTATTCTGTTTTGTTTTGTTTTTTTTTTTTTAATATGGAATGTTCTGTAAATCTCTATTAAAACTATCTGCTCTAAAAAATGATAGTTTCATTTTGCATTCTCATTTGGAAAACGTTCTGCAATATGTGAATAAATAACTGGGAAATGTCCAAATAGACCCACTATTATGGTTCAAAAACAAATACTTATGAGAGAGAGGGAGAGACAGAGACACCATCAAACTATACAACACAGGAGCATGGATCCTTACTGCAGATTAAAAAGATGATCATGGATGTGACGCCTCAGTGTTGACTAAACCACCAGGGATAAACTTTATTTCTAAATATATCAACTGGCAAATAAAATAGTTAGGCATTTACTGGGGAATAAGAAGCATTAAACTTTTAAACTTATTTAGTTGGAAAGACAAATAGAGACCAAAAAAAAAAAAGGAAAGAAACATCCAGTTGAAACTAAATGGCACAAAAGATATTAAGGACACTAACATTTGAACATGAATATTTGGAAAAAAATTTAATAAGAAAATTAGTCTAGTTGGGTGTTTCAGGCTCTACAGAGCCCAAAGATGTTCTTGAAGGATTACAGAGAAATTACTGATTGAGAGAAGAATCATGAGAAGATCAAGAGGACAGAACCATTAATGACATAGGAAAGACCGCACGTAACTGAGCGAAGAGAATGAAAAATATTTTGAACTGCACATTACTCCGGAAATATATACGGTTCGCTGCCAATAGCGGAGTATCACAAACTAAGTTCAAAACAAATAAGTAAATAAAAACATAAAGCCATTAAGTAGAAAAACATCATGACTGACTGATACAATTACATTTGAATTTTTA
Source organism: Pteropus alecto (assembly GCF_000325575.1). Taxonomy (NCBI): domain Eukaryota; kingdom Metazoa; phylum Chordata; class Mammalia; order Chiroptera; family Pteropodidae; genus Pteropus; species Pteropus alecto. The sequence continues at coordinate 6,080,208 of NW_006438073.1, forward strand.
TAAAGATGTCATTAGAAGGATTTAGGATAAAGCTAAAGAAAGAAGTTGTGAGGTTACGACAGTCTAAGCTCTCTAGATATTTTTTCTTTAGTCAAATTTGGTCTTTCATTCCTATTTGTTTTATTACTATTTGCATAGGCCATGTAGTTATTTTTAATAGTTTTCGTTTCCACCTCAAATTTAGGCCACACATTTCGTACTCTCCTTTAAAAAAAAATGCACCATTTTAAAAGTATTTTGGGAATGAATGTCTGTGTCAGTAATGAGATTATATTCGATGCTTTCTTAGCACTGGGCGAAAACAAAGGTTACGATGACGGTAGACTTCTTACATTAACAAGACCGGGAAAATTCTACGGTCAAGTGGACAGATCATGAGGACTGCTGGCTTTGGCAGCTTTTCATGAAAATCTAAGAGATTTTCAGAGAAGAAATTTTATAACGTTTAGGTACGCAAAGACAAAATACTACACGAGGCACAAATACCACACAGTGTTCAGAGTCCAAATACAGACAACTCATTTGGACTGTGAAAAATTAGTTTTCCCATTTGCCTCCCGCTGCACAGAAGTAACATCTCAGGCGATTCATTTCCACATCTGAGCTGCTGTTAACCACAGCGGGTAAAGGAGAGCTAGGTGCAGGGTTTAGCGTTTACGTCACACTTGGAAGAAAAGGGGATAAAATTATAGCACAGAATGACCTATCAAATTTCCTTGACAGGCTCTAATTCACTCTGATCTATCCTTCACCATAACTTCATTGGTAGCGAGGATATACATATTTATAAGTGGAGAAGCAGGCTGCTGTGTTCTGTTTGTAATTTATAGCAACAAGGAATTCATTTAGATTTTCATATTAGAAGTCCCAAGGTGACCCTGTACTGGAGACTGGCCCCCTGCTGTGTAGGATTTCTAACATAATAAAGAATAAAGCAAAACAACAGTACATCACGACCTGGGCTCATGGGTAATCAATTCACATATTTACCACTGAAATAATAGTGCCATGCAAGGCAGCGTCATTACTACAATTTGCTGATGAAAACCCTAGAGATCTCAGAAACTGTCTGCCTGGAAAGCAGCTGATTAATCCGAGTTACTTATGCTTTGTTAGAGAGTTATTGTTTTAATCATAATTAACGATAAGTAGTTACTCATGGAAAAGTTGCAAGGGGGATGAGACTCAAGCTCTTGTGAGGCAGACATGCTTTTTAAACCATGAATTATCAACAGACACATACAATAAAACGGGGAGCCAAATGGGAGAACAATAATGGATTTGATTCCAGAAGTTAGATTTAGAATCTCATTAGCTATGAAAAGTATTGCCTTTTATACAAATATCTCCTAGGTGACATGACCATGGTGCATTATCTTTGCATCCCAGTGGGATGAGTTCTACTGCCAGGAAAGGACATCCCAGCGCCTCCGCACACAGCAAACGCTGCGCTGCGTGGTACGACGAATAAAATGCCACGATTAGGCAGAAGAGTTGAATAAACATTTCACTACACAAGAGATACAACTGGTTAATAGACCTAGGAAAAGATGCTTAAGACGACTCACGATTAGAGTAATGTGAATTAAAACTACAGTCAGAGAACCCTACACACCCACCGGAATGGCGAGAATGAGAAAGACTGACGATATCAACTGTTGATGAGGACGTGGAGAAACCGGACCCCCTCCTCTTTGATAGTGGCATGTACAATGTTACAGGCATGTTGAAAACATTTAAGCGATTTCTTAAAATGTTAAACGCACATTACCAGGGGACCCAGCAATTCCTCTCCTAGGTGTCTGAGGGAAATGAAAACATCATGTCCACACAAAGATTTGTGGTTCGACTCATACTAATCCCAATCTAGAGACAATACAAATGTCCATCGCCTGGCGAACAGAAAAACAAAACGCATCCTGGCCATTCAATGGGATTTTGTAGATCAAGAAGACAGGTGCATGCGACGACTCTTAAAAATCTCAAAATCATTTGCTGAGGAAAATAAACCAGACAAATGATTATATGTTGTATGAGTCCATTTATATGAAATTTCTAGAAAAGGCAAAACTATAAGCAGAGAGTAGATCGACAGTTGCTTGGTGGCCGAGGCGGGAATGAAGATGTCTCAGGAGGGAATATGCAGGAGGGAACTTTTTAGGGTGACGGAAGTATTCCGAAACTGAATCGTGATGATGGCTCTACACTGGGATATATTTACTATCAAATTATACACCTACACTGGGTGATCTGCCTGACGTATAAATTACACACCAACGAAGCTATCAAAATGCACCATGGTATAAACTTATAATTTGTGAATTCTTGTACAAGTTGTAAACAGTTTACTTTAAAAATAAATGAGTCTGTGATCATCACACACTAACAACATTATCTACCTCCCGAAACTTTCTTTCAGAGAACTAAGCACACGGCTTGCTCTGCGCGGTGAAAGGTTTCAGGAATTCCTTTCTATGATCGGACCACTCTGCGTTGTCACGTTCCCAGACCATTGAGATGTCTTCACCAGTGTTCCACACGCTGGGTCGGAACTGCGAGGGGCAGTCCGACCCTCAGTGCCCTGGTCAGCAATACATATTAAGCCATTTCACTGATCTCACCGAGCAAATGCTCATGGTGGAAAGTGCCAGGGACAATTTTAAGGATCTGGACGGATGACTCGGTTAAGGAAATATGTTGGCCTTTCAACAGCTTTGTTAGTGACAGTGACATGAAGGCAAGAGACAAGAGATCAGGGTCTTCTCTGCAGCAAGGCTGGAAAGCATGGTTATGAATGACACTGGCTTCACCCGCTGAGGAAAGTCATCATGAATGTACACTACAGCTCCAGCGTGCCAGCATACTGACGTGCCAAACAGTCCCTTTACTGAAGCTTTGTGACGCGTCACCCTCTGATCCACTCCTAATTCTTAGTAAGAACACAAGTAGCATATGATAGGCTGACAATTGAAATGAAACACATAGAGGCCCTTTGAGACATTTCTTGTAGAACAGCGTTTCAATTATCAAGAGAACACGGATTCAACAGGGTGCTCCAAGGCAGATGTCAGCCTCAATCGGTTAAATCCCAGAAACATGGACTGAATTTCTCACAAACAATGAGGAGCCTGCATGTAATTCTGACTGGAAGTTTGAAAGGCCCAGACAATTAACAGTTACATACAGTAAGGCAAGTAATACACTATTAACATCGTGTTGCCACTCGGGATGCAAACGAGAGACACTAACACAACTTCTGTTGACAAATGCCGGAGAGCTCGGCGGAGCATCGACTGCCTCGGAAGCCTTTATTCCCCCATCTTTTTTCTAGCTCTTTCTTGCTTGTCCTTTCAATTTCACATTAAGCTTTTTCCAGCCACTGTGTGGACCCATGGTCCGATGGAGATGCTGCTCCAGGGCTTTGTCGTGGCGACCAAAACAGACACCCACCATGTCTCACGTTGCACGCAGACCCCAGTTTCTCTCCCTCTCATCTTAGACAGTACTTTGTGAAAGATGTGTGCATGTGTGTGTGTGTGTGTCTGTGCGTGTGCACAGGCACATATGTACATGGAAATTTTCCTTGTTTCCTAGGTCTTGAACCAGAATTTCATAATTTGTGGAGACATGACATAGGTACATGAAGTAATTACTGAATAAAATGGAGTAACATATGTCAGCATTGAATGTTGACATATGAAAGTTCTAGAGTATGTATTACTCATGATTAGATACTGTGTAACCCATAACGAGATCTTAATTCTGGAAATATAGGCAATGATTACCAAGGAGACTAAGGATAAAGAAGTGGCATTAGGTGAAGTGATCTGAGTTTTGTTTTTAACTTTCATACATCTTCGATTTTATAGCAAACAAAACACAACTGACTATAGTAAAAAGTGATGCTCTTATTCTGCCTACAATCACTATACACATTTCACAATTGAAGTTTAAACAGAACCACAATGCTCCAATTTGCTCAGCACGACACTCTGCTGTGGCCGTCTGTGGACGTCAGGTCTCAGTCTCGCCTATTCCTGTCCTGTGTCCTAACTGTTGGGGCGCCTCCCACCTGGCCCTCCTGTGCCTGATCTTACCAGCCCACTCCCTGCATCTTAATGTGCAAACTCGTTGGGTCACTCCTTAGCTTACGCCCTCACTGGATCCCCAAAACATGTATGAAGTAAATTCTTCTTCTTTCAATTTTTACTGGGGAAAAGTTGCAAACTTACAAAAAAGTTATAAAAATAATACAATAAACTATATGTCCTTCCCCTAGGTTAACCACCTTTTGCCAAATGGGTCAGATTTCCTATTATCTATCTATCTATCTATCTATCTATGTCTATTATCTATCTACCTATCATGGTCAGATTTGCTATCATCTATCTATCTATCTATCTATGTATCTATCTATCTATCTATCTATCATCTATCATCTATCTAATATATATAATATATTTATGAGTATATGTAACATCTATCTATCTATCTATCATCTATCTAATATATATGTATAATATATTTATGGGTATATGTAACATTATTATTGCTGCTGTTGTTATGTCCTAATATATATGTATAATATATTTATGAGTATATGTAACATTATTATTGCTGCTGTTGTTATGTATTTGCTGAACTGTTTGAGATCAGTTTGTAGACTTCATACTCTTCACCCCAAATAATTCAGTGAGTATCTCCTACGAAAGAGAGAACGCTGTTATGTAATCACCAAATTCAGCTAACGCCAATTCTTAACGTGACTGGCCAGGCCCTTTCTGCTCGGCCCATCTGGCCCGTCCAGCTCCACCACGCCCTGTTGGCCCCGGTCCCCCTCTACCCACTGAACTGTCGAGTCCTTGATATGCCACACTCTCTTGCTCTCCTGCGTTCCTTTGTGCCTGCAGTTCCTTCCCTTTCAAATACTTTTCCCGACTCTGTTCTTACCTCGGCTGAACCTGCTCTTGAGTGTCTGCATTGGAATCCAGGCTCTGCCACTTAACAGTTGTGGGGACGTGAGGCGGTTACTTAACCTCTCTGTAGCTCCGCCTCCTCATCTTCACATTGGGA
>NW_006438073.1:6085329-6088129 GCF_000325575.1 Pteropus alecto
TGAGTAGAGGAGTGCCTGGGAAAGGCGGGCATTCAGAACGCACTCACTGGTGCTGTACGAGGACCATTCTGTTACCGCAGCTGCTACTACGATCATCCATTCCTCGGACCCCAGCCTAGCTTTCGCCCTCCTTGGGAAGGCCTCCCCGAGCTCCACATTGCCTGTGCATTTAACTCTTTTGTGCTCCCTCTCTAAAAACACCTACCATAATTTTTTGGCAGTATTTTTTTCATTTGTTTCCTTTGGTCTGCGTTCGAAATCTCTGTCGTAGTGAATAAATCCTACTTATTCAACTTCATAAGCCTAATACTTAGCAAAGTACCTGACACACGGCAAGGTTTAACACACACTTTGGGAATTGATAAATAAATTTCAATAATTAAGAACTCAGAATGAATTTCAGAGTCTAATGGCCAAAATCATTTTCCAAAACTAGGCTGGCAGATAATTTTTCGGGGAAGGTTCAATCAGGTAAAGTAAACTTGATCCACGTTCTTGGGGGCTCAGAAATGCCCACCTACCCAGGGAAAGTTATTTGCATGCGGCGTGAAACTTCAAGTGCGCTGAATTTCACACTTTAAAACAAAACATGAGAGGATTCTTTCTTCTGAGCAATCAGTTCCTCGCCATCTCCTTGGCATTAAATTCAATGTTAGATTTGTTTTTTAAACTACGTTTACAGGCAGGGAGATGAGCCATCCATTTGGTTCTCATAGAAACAGTGAAAAGTGAGTGAAAATGTAAACTGTGGAAGTGCCACGGGGTAAACAAGGGAAGCCACAGTCTTTCGAATTCTGCCGCGGGGCACACCTGCGAACGGATTCAATGCAGCTGGAGGCGATTCAGGACCGTGCTTAGAATTGAGCCGCCATCACTGTCAAGGCTGAAAGTCAAGAGTCATTGGGAAAAATATGGGTTTTTCCCCAAATGAATCCACGGGAAAATACGTCAAGCCTCTAATGAATAATTAAAGTGAAAATATTTTCTAGTTTTATGAATGAAAGTTTCTCAAATTCATCCCCACATAATGATTACTTATAAAATTGTACAAATTTATATTTGGCAAGATCTGGATATAAAATAATTTATCTGCTAGGCTAATATGAAGTTACACTTTTAAAATTTGAATAGAATAGCATGTCTTTGATTTTAGATAAGTGTTCTTTAAAAATCTCTTTAGAAATTCCAATTTATAGACAGATTAATATCTAAGGAAGATTTAATTTATATTTCATTAGTCTAGTTTATGTTATATGGACTTGTGATAAGATACATTAAAATACAATTAAAATTCTTTACAAACTTCAGGTGTCCTTCCCAAATGTTAGAAATCCAGTCACAACATGGGACTCAAATGGTATAGAACACACCCTTTCTCTTTACTAGTGATGGTGATGCTGATGCTGATGACGATAATGATGAAGGAAATAACAACTACCTCCCTTTATTAAGTTACTTCATTTCCTCTTTGCAACACTCTTTTGAGGTTTGTATGTATCACTTCTGATTTTTTTAAAAGAATACTGGGGCTGAGAGAGGTCAAATGACTTTCTCGAGTAGTAAGTGGAAGCTGAACTTAGCTCAATCATCTAATATAGGAACTCCTCAAAACGAACTCTCTGCAAGAGATTACAAGTCTGCCTCTACGTAAATGAGAGTGTAAACACCCAGGATCACAGCAGTTTCCATTTCTGTCATTGGCCTGTAGGAAGGCGTTGGATGGGGGCAGAGGGCATACTGTAGTCTGTGACATAATCCTAAAAGAGATATTTGCACACATACCTAAAATACACAGAATCTGCAGGTCAAGCCCTCGGGAAATTTCGCTGTTGCACATTCTTGTAGCTGTTTCGACTTGGCCTTCCTGTGGTGGTGCTGGACTGAGGCCTGTCTACCCCGCCACTCACCCTCCAGGAGGGCAGGGCGCTTCTCCGGCTTTGCTCGCCACCGGCCCTCCAGCACCGGCAGGAAGAAGCACTGAGTGAACAGCCTCTGAGCGCCGAGGCGAGCCTAGGCACTCAGGCTGCAGTGCATCGAGCACCCCCTCACGGCCCACGTCCCGGGACACATGACTTCCTTCAAGGTGGCCCTCCACGCTCTTTGGGTCCCGATTTCAGCCAATGGCTAGTTTGTGGAAAACACTGCACAGCGAGCTTTAGGTCTGCTTCCACTTTAGCTTTAGTCCCAGATGCAGGTGAAAGAACCCACTTTGAAATGAAAACATAGGAGGTTTCTTTGAAATTTACTCTAAGTCCGACATGCATTACAAGATGATATAACCGCCTTTCAATATAAGACATTCAAACAAGCTCTGAGGTGCTACAAAGAATTCAAACGGATCAAACCAGAAGTCTGCCAGCAGAATGAGATAAATCAAGCTTTAGAGAAAACCCCTTCAATCTTTTGCTCCTCCTTTTACAAAGATAATAATTCATAGTTTGATATAGAAGGCTTTGATATATGAGAACATTTAATTTTCAGGCCGACCTCTTCTAGAATGACTACCAGGCAGAAAATTAATGCTTTAAATATTTTGGAGTGAAAAATAAGATAATGTACATGCATCAAATAGAAATACATATACACTGTAAGTACCCCCTATACGTTATTTTCAGAATTCTCACAACTGTCCAAGTAAGGTGGGGTTTATTATTTATTTCAGTTTTAACAGAGGAGAAAACTGAGACTCAGTGTATACTCCCACAACTTGGTCAAGGTCACACAGTTCCACAGTGGCAAGACAGGGATATGCTTACTTTTCAAAGCATCTCACTGCTACTAAGCCTTTGGAGTTAAGGTG
>NW_006438073.1:6088183-6105830 GCF_000325575.1 Pteropus alecto
TTCCTCAGAAAGTGAACGCCCAAATCATTATATGACCCAGAAATTCCACTCCTACATATATATCCGTAAAAAAGTAAAAACAATGACTCAAACACATACCTATACACAAATATCCACAGTGGCACTGTTCACAATAGCCAAAAGGTGGAAATAACCCAAACATCCATCAACAAACAAGTGAATAAACAAATTCTGGTATATACATATAACGGGTTATTATTCAGCCATAAAAAAGAAGCGAAGTACTGACGTCTATGACAGCATGGAGGAACCTTGTAAACGTGACGCTCAGTGAAAGAAGCCACATGCAAGAGCACAAACACAGAAGGTCCCACTTGTATGCAAAGTCCGAACAGGCAAATCTACAGAGACAGGAGGCAGTTTGGTGGGGGCCCGTGGTGGAGGACAGGGAGGTGTGAGGAGCTGCTGTAGCGAGTTTGGGATTTGAGATGACAAAAACGTTTTGGAAAGAGGTGTTGTTACTGCAAAACATTGGGGATGTACTAAATGTTACTGAATTGTTCACTTTAAAGTGGTTAATTTTATGTAATGTGAATTTCACCTAGAAACAGGTCTCGAGCCACTTTTAGAGATTATAAGACAGGTAATTAACTGGGATTCCATTTTCATAATTGAATAAACAAGGAAATTATTTCCTTTGTCTTTCGCATATTGCATTTTCAGTAAAATGGAAAATCTTTAGCAACGCAGTGTGGCCGTCCTAAATCCAGCATTCTCTCTTGGGTGGGAATATGACAACGAGCCATGCCGGGCGCCGAAAGGCTGGGTTCCAGGCCTGGCTCAGGGAAAAGCTGTGAACTGGGCAGGCCTCACTCCTGGTGACAGTTTACCTGTCCACCCACAGGTGAAGATGGGTTAGTCCAGGTGAGTGCTTGCTGCATTACTTTCTAACGTAAAAGTTTTATAAATTAATGTTTCATGGTTGAAATAAAGTAAAGTGTGGTTCACTGTGCATATGAGTATATGTGTGCATATACATGTATACACATATACACATATATGCACACACAGGCACACACATATGCATACACATGCACATCTGTGGATCTAGACACACATACATGTTTAGACATCCACACACGTGCACACACATGCACATGTGCACACACACTCACATGTATGTACCACCCTACACATGTACGCACATGCATGCACACACATGCATGCATATGCACATGTGCACACATGTATACATGCGTGCATACACATGCACACATACGTCCATATCTCACAGGGTGTTTTACGGAATGCTGGCCTGCATGGCACGCTATCTGATTCTACAGTGGTCTGTGACATTCATTGTCTTTGAGCTTTTTTAGAAACCTGGATGTTCGTGCGAGTCATTTGTGGCCTCAGAGGTGCAGTGGCTTTGGTCCCCCACTGCTCCACAGCGAAGCCCACTTTGCTTCTGTCAGCAAGGACACCGCGGTTTTCCCGCTCGGTGGCGGGGCGGGGAGGGGTTTCTCCTCTCAAACCATTTTGAACACCTTACTGTTGCCTCAAAAATAAGTTAAAATAAAACCTTTGACATGTGTTTTTTTTAATGTTTGTATGAGAATCATGACTTTTTAAAAAAATCATATTTTTAAGAATTTAAAAAGTCAGTATTAACAGGGAATATTCTTGATTTTGTAAAAGAGCAAAGAGGAATATCAACCAATTTCAAATCAGGACTGTTTGGAAACTGAATTGAAAATATCATGACAGGTGTTAAATATAATTTGGGGACCGATGGGAAATTTTTAATATAGGTGACATTTTAGATAAAAAATAATCATAATTTTCTTAGGGGTGACATAGTACTATGGTATGGGATAATGGAGCTATTCTTAGGCCCTGGGCGCTGAAATAGTGAGTAGTCATGTATCTCAACATCTGCACATTACTTTCAAAAGATAAAAAGAAAAAGAAAAAAGCGTGTCTGTGTGTGTGTGAGCACAGAGCGGGAAACAGCACGGAAACCAAGGAGACGGAAGGTAGTAGTTGGCGGGACTGGGTGGAGGGCGCCCGGCCCCTCCCTTCAGGTTGACATTTTTCAAAATAAAAACGGTTTCTCTTCAGGTTGAAATTTTTCAAAATAAAAACGCGAGGCAAAATAGCAGGGACGTTCATTTAAAAAATATTGGGGACTGACTGAAAGTTTCAGAACCAGAGACCATAATGGCTGTAAAGAACGCCCAGGCTTCTGACAACATGCAACATGCTTTTTGTTTCTCCAACGCTTAGCCAGACACTTTATAAAAGAGTGACGAGGTTCGGTTCACGAACCTAAGTTCATTGTCACCCCAGAGCCCTAAGAAGCAGAGCCAGAGAGTGACCATTGAGAAATCAGAGTGTCTACGTCCCACGTGGCAGGAGAAGTTACACTGCTGCTCCCTGCATCTGGGCACGTGAAGCCAGGACCCGCAGAGACCCAGATTCTGCGAGGGTGGCGGTGGCTTCTTGGAGCTATTCCGAAATACCAGCTCTCAGGCTGGTGCTCTCGCATCCCACACACCTTAGATGCCCCCTGCACGGGCCCCGCGCGCCACCCCTGCTACCCTGCCTGGCCACGCGAGTCTGCCGACAGGACAGAACTCAATGAGGTCCTTCGCTGATGCCCGAAATGAGTGTCGTTAATGCAGAAAACGGACATTTTAGTTAAATGCCTTGAGTTGGTCCAAGTTTTGAGTTAAAACATTTTGTTTACAAAAAGGATATCTCCCCTGAAGCATAAGAAAATGCCATCTGACCACAGAAGGAAACCGAGATGCGTTCCTATTCACAGACAGTTAGGAACGGGGCCCGCGGGCTCCCTGTACTGCGGCACGTTTGCAGTCCTGACCGTTTGAGAGTATTTTTCTTCAGTGGCCAAACAATAGGGACCTCGGAGAAAGGGGGCGCCTTTCACTGCTGCTTTTGCCAAAAGACTCATCAGAACTAAAGGCGTTTTAAAATGACTCCACTCTGGCAAGGGTTTGTTCTTAGACGCTTCCTTTTGTTCTAATTCAAACGTAAAAAAAAGCATGGAATTGCAAAGTACTCTCACCGCAGTTACTCAAAGTGAGAAAACTCAAGAGGCTTGATAAAGAAATACGAACGCCTCCATGAAACAAAGTAAATGAGGAGATGATCGATATCAGTTATTTGGCAACACGAAGGTAGAAACCGCCATCTAAAACACAGGGACATTGATGTTGAGCATCTGTAATAAAAAATACAGTGTGCGTCCATTTAAGTGGAGGCAAAAACAAAAACAGAACAAAAACCAGCGGAAGTACCCGCCAGGGAGGCGTTCTGAGGGGGGATTTTATATCGCACCTTTGCAAAGGATGATGATTAGTGAAGACTGTTTTCTTTCTAAGACGCATGCAACAAACACAAGAAATCTTTCTTCTTATCTCAGCTATAAATGACATTTTTTTTTCTGCTTCAGCTAAAATGTCATCAAACTTTCTTAATGCTTTCTTAAAGCTAAAAGTACTTTAGCTTACTTTTAAGATATTTAAGGCTTATTAACCTCAATAGCGAACTTGAAGATGTTCCCTAAATCCGCGGTCCGTCAGCCACGTTTCAGTCCTGCCCGTATTCCGCCCCCTTCAGGAAGGCGGCGAGAGGAAGAAACCGATCTGGTCGAATGAGAGAGAAAAGTGAACAAACCACAAAATTCTATCTGATGTCGTTCATCACGCATCGCCGACATACTTGGGGCCGAACACTGTTAGAGTAGAGGAGGAAAATTACGTTATTTATTATTTTATTTGCTCATTTTTTTTTGCAAAAGTACAAATGATTAAGCATCTTTTAGACACGAAAAGTAATATATGGATAATGTATTTGGGAGAATATAACAACTTATATCCTATATTTTTTACTTCATATTCTATATTTGTGAAGTGCTATTTCACAAACGATTTCACTCTTTTAAAGAGTTCACTGGGAGGTAAAAATAAGAAAGCATGCTGGATTTCTCAGGCTGCAGGGAGAAACGAGGTTGTATCGTTGTGCTTTGTCTTAGCTTCTCCCACCATGTTCTATATTATCCATAATCTGAATTTTTGATATAATTGCAAGGTATCGTCCTTAAAACTCTACAACTGAAGGCGTAAAGGAATCTGATAACTTGGCAAAGCCTTGGGGAGAATTTTAGCAGGAGAACCTGCAAGCTTCTCCCAACCCCAGGCCAGCTCCACGCCCACGTCCCTGGCCTTCTAGAAGCTGAATCTGCAGTAGCTGCTGTTTCCCTCCCGGCCCCAGGCACCCCGTCCTTTCTGCTCTGCCTCCTCCTCGGGGCCATCACAGACTCATCAGACTTACTACCCCGACTCCTTCCTCTGCTTTCCATACACTTCTACCACGATGCTTGCACCCTGCATCGCGTTTCTCCTTGACTGTGAACCTCTCAAGGGCAGAGACCATCTCTCTCCTTCTTGGGGCCAAGCACGGCCAGACTCGGGGCCAAGCCTGGTAAGAAGGATATCACTGAGTTCTCTAAATAAAAGGACGGTCTGCCCAAAATAGTCCCTTTATGAATACACCCCTTATAAAGCAAAGAACAAAGTGTCACGTAATCGATTTTATCATAGCTAAGAAGCTTATGTTAGAAGAAAATAACCCTTTTCTCAGACAGACAGAGAAACTGAAGGGTTAAATTTTTCTGCATCAGAGTGACCTATTTAATGCCTTAAAGAACACAGAATACCTGCTGTATCCACAGACTTCAAAGGAAATGAGCTATTTGCATTTTTATCAGAAGTAAAGGAGAGAAACAAGTTTCCTTTTGACCTTTTATCCTCAAGTTATATATGAAGAAGATTAACTTTGTCTGTGTTGTCAGTGTAACCCACTTAAAGTTTAGAATCATAACAGTGGAAAATATCAAGATTGACTTTAAAGCCTAGTGAATATAAATAACTTAAAAAAAAAATCTTGGAGGAGAAGCTGAAATAGAGGGAGGAAGCCCGGGTTCCTGGAGGCCCGGCTGGAAGAGGTTCACCTGGAGAAACGGAAGTAACGAGCATCCTATTACCTGCACACGGAAATGCAGGGGGCTTCTGTTCATTCTAGCAAGGTGAGAAAAAAAACCGTTACTGATGAAGCCCGCAGCTGGGCAGTTCGACATAGGTCACACTGGTGAGCAAGCGAAGGTGCCCAGATGTCGCGTAAATGAGGAATAAAACTAAACACAAACTCTCGTGGACCTAAAATCCATCCTGCTCTCAGAATCAGACCCAGTCACGCTCCATTAGGAATGAGAGTCCCCGGATGGAGAGGCCTGGGAACGGAGGTTCAAGGACAAGGTCAGGTACGAGGGAAAGCTAACTTCAACACGCTGATGTTAGGATGAATAACCTGGGGCGAGGGCGGTGACCTGCGCGTTTTCATAGTCACCTGAGCCACCATCTCGGCAGTGTGGACAGGTGCGGTGCTAGGGCGCTCGGCGGCACCGCCCCTGCAGGGGTCTCAGGTGGCAGTGGCCCAGTGGACACCGGGGGACCGAGGCGGGGACCCACCGGTCACATGGCGAATGTTTAACGGGGCCCTCGGAGGGAGTGGGGCAGGGAAAGGGCCGGTCGTGCATTCGCTGACCCCTGTGGCTCTAAACTTCAAGGTTGCGACCTGGAGCCACCCAACCCGAGTGGCCGGAGACCGGCAGCAGCCCTGCATTCTGTGACATCGCCACCGTGGCGGTGACAGCAGAGTGCAGCGAGATCATTACTAAACGGGGAACTTAGCGTACTTATTACCTTTTAAAAATATAACTTGCTAAATTACATGTATAAAATGCAATTACTTAAGTAACGGTGTTTAGCACCTGGCTCGTGAGATTCCTGAAAACTCAACAATTGATTCTCGCTGGCCGGCGAGGGCCAGCTCTGGCCGGCTCTGGCGCTCGGCCGCGCAACGTCTCACGTCTCCCTAACGCCTCCCTAGCTGTGCTCCGGGCGCCGCGTGTTCCGAAACCGTGAAGGGGTGACCGCCTGACCTCCCACTTAAAGCAGCAGCACAGGCATCACCACGGCCGTCTTCGTCACCAGCGTTGGCAGTGTCGGTGACAGCGGAAGACCCTGCCTGAAAGTTCCCAGTGCATCCTGAGCAAAGATGCTCACCGGTGGAGCGACTCCCGCTCTCCAGGTCCCAACCCACGCCCGAGCTCTAGCTCTTCGCGCCCCCAGCTTCTTCCTGGGGACTTTGCTGAAGGCGTTTCCCACCAGGGCCCCCCAGAGGTGCTTGGATGGCCTGCCTTGTACACACACTTTACGCTGAGCCAACTCGAGGTGCTGGTCATTTTCTGGAGGAGCCATCACCCAGGTTTAGAAGAGTCAGAACCTCAAGTACTAACAGCTTTCTTGGTCTGCAATATTTCTGTGTCTACACTCTAATTACTCAGTGGCTTGAATTTCGTTGCTCATTCATTAGTAAATTATAATACAGCCTTTAAGGCTCTCTAAGAGACTCACTATTTCCGAATGATCCAGTTTAAGCTATACAGAAGCTGCCTGGATTCTAACTAAATGTGGACTGGAATGTTCTCTCTGATTTAGTACAATCGTTGTCCAGCTGGTTTACTTCCCTCCATTTTCTCGACTCTCTGCAATGTCACCAAGCAGATGAATCTTCCCACAGCCCCGCTGAGAAAACGTCACTCTGCCTGTTCCCAAACTTCCATAGCTCCCATTACACAGCAAAGAGCCTCCTCGTGGACATTCGAACCCTTCTGCACTTGACATTCACCTACCTTGCCTTTCATCCTCAATTTCTTCTTCACAGACACCAAGTCCCAGCCACCCCCGATGATGTGCCAGTCCATAAATACGTCCTGCTTCCTATCGTTGCTACGCTCCACCACCACTTAAAACGTCCTCTCCACCTCCGCCCGTCACACTCCTGCCTGGCCTTCAGCGCTCAGCTCAAACCGCACGTTCACCCCGAAGCTAAGAATGATAGCGCCCTCTCCTGTGGCACCAAAGAAATGTTTGTGCTCACAATAGTTGTCACATTGTAGGTGTTAAGCTTTTTTTTAACCACCCGCTTTTTTTTGTATCTCCCATTGTCTTGCCATGTACCTAGAAATATTGTTAAAATTTCTATATGTTATTCCTCCCACCAATTCCTTAGTGTGATGAGAAATTCTTTAAGGTAAAAATTTGGGTTTTATTATTTTCCTCCTTTAGGGTACTTAGAATTCACTTGGAAAGCCTCAAAAAATATTTGTTAACTAAGCGAGTAGAATTTGTCGGTTTTTTTTCCTTGAAATACAAGTAGACATTTTGCCTCTCTCAGAGACTTCAGAATATTCTGTGTTTCAATAAAGGGCAGTAGTTTAGCATAAATAGCAAACCCTTGAATTTTGAAATGGCTGAATGTGGACTGGAATGTTCTCTCTGATTTAGTACAATCGTTGTCCAGCTGGTTTACTTCCCTCCATTTTCTCGACTCTCTTCAATGTCACCAAGCAGATGAATCTTCCTACAGCCCCGCTGAGAAAATGTCACTCTGCCTGTTCCCAAACTTCCATAGCTCGAAACTTCCCAAACGAAATGGCTCGTTTCTATTTAGTATGCGTCTAAGATATTTTAAATTTAAATTTATTTACCTAGAAGAGTATTTGGCAAAGTGATATCTTGGTTCAGAATCTTTAAGAGAAATTTAGATAAAAATAAATACGATTCTTTACATACACACACACATATTACATATGTATATATACACACATACATATATATTTATTTAATACTAAAGAGACAGACCCAAATCTGCCTGGAACCTGGAGGATTTGGAAATGCATCCATTTCAGAGCATGAATGGTGATGCCGATAAAGCATTCAGGTAGTGACTTTCTCTGAGTCGGCTGACTGGCTGTCCCTGCATTGAATGCCATGTGTCCCTCTGGGAGCAGCAGGACACACACTAGTCCGTTCAGGTCTCGGCCATTTCTACAGCTTGGGGGATCTGTTCCTAGAAATCTGTCTGCCAGAAACACTAGCCCGGCTATAAAGATCTGTGAGCAGCTGTTAACCCCAGCACTACTGGGAGAGGGAAAACCAGCAAGCAATCTCGACGTCAAAAGCAGAGCAGTTAAATGCAGCACAATGGAATACTATGCAGCCAGAATAAAGAACGAATTATGTCTCCTTGAAAGGCTGCCCATCATATATGGTTAAACGTCAAAAACAAGTTATAAAAGACGGGAAAAAAAAACCAGTTTGTTCTACACTAGGAATGATCACATTTCTCCGAGAAGAATAACCTGTGTCTGTGTCACTAATATTTGTGACCATGCATACGTGTACACATGGATACATTTGAGTATATATTTGTGTGTGTAGGTGCTCACACATTTGTGTATGTATAAGCATGTGTACAAATGTTTATGCTTATATGTGAATATATGTAAATCGTATGTATTTTTATAGATTTTTTATATAATCATGGATAAAAAGGTATAGAAAGATCCATAAAATTTTTAAATAATCACTGTTTGGTATGGGCATAAAGGAGGGAAGCATGAAGGTTTACTTCATTCACTTAGAAATATAAGAAAAATAAATTGTAGGCATTCAGAACTGCACGGTTTGCTTGAGGGCCTGTCCCGATTTATGAGCCAACACTGCACCGTCCCTGAAGGCTTTTCTCAATAATGGCTGTTCTTACTGGTCTGGGGACCATTGTCCCCAAAGGGCTCACAATTACACTGTACGATATAATTGTTGGAAGACGTTGTTTCGTGACCTTGGCAGGTGGCGGCAGCGTCCCCAGCTCACTCACACCTTTTTTCACACCGGCCTGGCCCTGGGACAGTGACGACCACTGGAGCCTCGTCCACAGTCATCTCCGGCCACTTCTGGGGAAGTGATATGCATGTGCCATCGACTTAGAAGAATGCAAGAAAGTTCTTCTTTTTTTTTTTTTTTTGTGAAACGGTTATAGCACAACTATTCAGTTTTAAAAGGGTATTTTTCACATCAAAAGATGATTCAACATAGAATCACTTTTCAAATGAGCTGCCTTACCACATTTAGAATGTACCGATTTACAAATATTCGACTCACCCTCACACACTCGGCAACGCCTGACAGCACCACACACACCTTCCTCTCGGGCTGCAGCTCGGATCCAAACGGGAGACACATTCTCCGGCACCGGCCTCTTAAAGCAAATTTCGAGCGGAGAATGTCTACTTCCTGTTTTCTTACTGTGCACTTGGGGTGTCATTTCTATAACAGTTCTCACCAACTATTTTAGATATTCGTGCTGGCCTGTTTCATTCATTCATTCATTCAGCCGATACTTATTAAATTCCTACTTCCTGCCAGTCGCTCTTCTTAAGTGCCGAGGATACAAGTGTGAACAAAAAGACATGGTTCAAATCTCCCGAGAGCATCCGTCTGTGACCCTATGATGTCACACATGCAAGCAGAATACCACACTGCACTATGACCCGTGAGGGAAGAGGAGGGAAGGACGTGAGACGCTGGGTAGCGGGCCGCAGGCGTCGCTGCCGGGTGCTCCGTGTCTGTGGAAGGGACGCGGAGCAGAGGCCTGAGGACCCCTGGGAGTTGGCTGCAGGGCGAGCCTGCTGAGCTCTTCCGGGCGGTGGATGGGTGCAGTGCCTGAGGCGCAGGGAGGTGTGGGGCCCTCCCGGGAGTGGGAACAAAGTCTGGGTGTCTGGAGCGCAGAGGGGAGGACCGAGAGGACAGTGAAGGTGACATGGGCCCAGATGCATGTCACAGGAACACACCTGTGCAGCGTTCGTGCCCAGGCTGGCATCTCAGCTCAGATCCTCTGGCAGTTAGTTCGCTTTTACCAAATGAGCCCGTGATGATCTGAATATGTTCGCGCGTGATATAAACAGTCACATGAAGCTCACTGTCGAGCCCTAGAATGACAACAGGTGTGCAGCCCTCTAGTTCCTACAGGGGGGACACATTTTACCGGGAGGCAGGGAGACCGGAGTGAAGTGATCAGAGGTGACCGTACGGGTGGAGGGGACCCGGCGGACACTTTGGGTTCCAGGCCGCGTGCGGAACACAGCTTGGGATGGGTCTGAGCTGCAAGCTTTCCTGCGAGGCGCACTCTGCACGACGCTAATGGCGAAATCCTGTCCCCGCTGCCCTGACTCCAGCCTATTCTTCCTGAACCAAAAAACTGGCCATTGTGTTCTCCAGACTTAAAAACTCTGATGACTCCCCAGTGACTAAGTGACAAAGCAACAACCTTCACACAGCAGTACGGAACAGGTTCCATGCACGCCTTCCTCTCACGAGGATATACAGGGCCATTTGCAAGCGGGTCCTCAAATCCTTTGTTTCTATTTTCCACCCCACTTGGCTGAGGTCAAAGTCCAACTCACTTTCCTCCCCATCTGGGCCAACACAGCTCTTTCTGGTGCGGCACGTGACATGCCTCTCGTGGGAATGACCGACCGACCAACCAACTCCTCTGCAAGGTAACCTGCCACTGATCCTACAAGCCAGCTCCTCAGCTCTGTCCCCTCAGAGCCACAGCTGTCGGAGGACAGCACACAGCACTGAGGAAAACAGGACTCGCACCTGGTTACTCAGTCAGCTCAGTCTACCTGACGGTCAGCAGGTGTCCGTGACAGCCAAACTCTTCGTGAAGCTTGCTTTCGTCAGGCGAAGTTGTGCGAGGAGGGGGTGGTGAAGAGGAATTTTTCACTCAAATGGCTAACCTTGTAATCAGCTTTGTTCTGCTTCTGTAGACATGCTTGTCCCACAGGCCGAAGGGCAGGGTGACCTCGAGATCAACTGAAGACTCACCCTCTCCTTTGCTTGTTCTGCCTAAGTTCCTGTCCGAACATCTCATGCTCTGTGACTGCCCGTAGCCCATAGCAACTCCGCGCTCTGCCACCCGAGGACAAATTAACCAGTTGGCCCATGCCAACTGTAACTGCTCTGTAACCACCTGAGGACAAATTAACCAGCTGGCCCATGCCAACTGTAACTGCGTGGATCAGCCCTATAAAAGTAAGGTCGCCCCTGAGCTCGGGGCCCAGATCTTCAGAGCGCTCGCTCTTCTGGGACCACCGGCCTAATAAACCTGAGTTCTCCCACCCTCCGAGTGCTGCTTGGTTTCTCGCCGGTCTGATTTTTCTGCAACAAGGTGGGTTTAGGGTGAGGGAAATGGGGAGAGCTATAAATGTGAAGACAATGGCCCGTGTCGAGGTCACTACACGATCTGCTCCCGGACTGGAGGGAGACCAGAGGTCCGGCACGCAGAGTGAGTGACGCGAGGGGAGGCCGGCAGAGGTGGGCTCGGACTTTCATTAACATCAGGTACTTTCATTAACATTACTGGACTGGTGGCTGACCAGCCCACGTGGAACTGTAGTATGCGACACACAACACACGGTGGGCCCAGCTGTATGTGAAATTGGTTCTACCTTTACAGAAGAGGAAAAAATGGTTACAAACCAAAGTATAGTAGGGGACACTGATAAAAACCAACTGAACGCATCCTTGCTGGACTGTGAGGTCCCTGAGTGCATGATATTGCAGGGAATTAGTCAGAGAGGGAGGACAGATGTTGGCCGGGACGTCAGTCATGGAGCGACATTTTAATGTTGACATGCAATGCAGTGAGATTTCAATAGGAAGAAAAAGAAGGTTCCGAAACTTTACACGACACGCAAGACTTGTACTGGGTCTTCGCACATGGGTGAAGGACTGGAGGGGTGTCGCAGAGGACGAGGTGCCAGGGCTAAGGCACCAAAACAAGGACAGGAAGGGTTGGCACGCCCCGGGGGCACCGGGGAGCACGCCGACTCAGAATCAAGGAGTATTTTTAGGAGAAAAAGAAAATTGCTAAGAAATTAGAATGTTAAGAAAAAACTGTCAAAGAGGTAAAAAACAGGGGTTGGAAATAATCAGCTTGGTAAAGGTTGGGGGAGATTTCACATTTTGTTTGTGAGAATCACTGAACAGTTTTTCAAGTCACTATACTTTAAGGTATGGAGGCAGAACTTAGGCTGGAGGAAATTAAGGCTTTCTTGATAATTAAACTTCGAAATAGCATGGCAGGAGAGGATGGGGATCTCCCAGTCTGTCTTAATGAGGCGCTAAAAATAGACGTTTCCTAAAGTCCCTTTTCCCTTCTAGGCCATCCAATGTTCTTGAGAAGTGCTTTTAATCTGGGCAATGTGCTAATTGTTTCTAATGGCCTGTAAACAAACTCCCTAAACTATTAACCTTCTCTCTTTAGCCAGAGATTCAGGAAATTAGTCTTTGAGAGAAAAGTCCCCAGCAGGTTGCTGAAGCGGGTGTCCCAAAGTGCAGAGGCTGCCACTCAAGTTGGAGGAGACTCAAGGTGAAACAAGCTACAAGCTTGTGATGTCGAATAGATAAGCCGAAAACCTTAAAAAATGATAGGAGAAGGGTAATTCCTCCTCGCTCTGGTTGGATCTGGTCACGGTCTCATCCACAGGGAGAAATATGATGGGCAGCACCTCCCAAACACCCTGCAGACACAGAAATCTGTAATTCCAGGACTTTAAAAGTACATTAAAATAATAGTCCCCAATTCACGAAAACATTTGGTGTTTGATCCTTTTAAGTTAAAATGAATACCATATTGCAAATGGACTTCAATTCAGTCCTAGAGAGTTAACGGCCACGAGAACCACCAGCAAGCGAGCGGGGCGGTCTGGGTTGTCCCCACTGTTCTTCTTACCTTCTTCAGGACATGAAAAAAGTCATCTAAATAGTCCTCAAGGAAGAATAATCATAGACTAGCCCAAAACGTTATGAAAAGTATGGCTAATGAAGAGAGACTTTTCCAACCACATTTTACACTTTATTTAAAGCTACGGTAATTATACTGTGCGCCTGGCATAGAATGAGTAATGGAACAGAAGTGGACGCGCTGACAGAGGTCCAAGGGATATAAATATAGCCGTGTGATTCAGTTTATGAGAGGACAACGGTTCACAGTTCTGGTGAGTGGCGTTAGAATAATTAATATAGTAACGATGATGGTGATGGCGACGGTGATGGTAGAAATAGGACCCGGTGGCATTCTTTGACACAGACTCTAGGAAGGCCAAAGAATCGAATGTTTCAAAAAAAAAGGAATTCTAAAACTATGAGGCCACGACGCAGGTAAACCAAATTAATAACTCAGTATTGGCAAAGAAATTCCTAAGAGGGAAGAAAACTCAAACTCGCTTGGTATGGAAAAATACTCAGAGTAAAAGAGAAATAATAAATGGAGACATATTTACATTTACGCTAGATGTAGTAAAGTGCCGGCATTCTTGGTCGCATGAAGAAATCTTCCAGATTTATTAAAAAAAAAAAAAAAAAAAAAAAAGGAGAGAAAAGAAAAGCATTTAAAATGGGGAGGGGAAAGGCTAAAATAATGAATTCAGAAAAGAATAAATGCAAATAGCCAGTTTTCCCAGAATGCCGTTCACTGCCAGGGCCGCGGCTGTGCGCCACGTGGTCTGACCCGTCACTCAGTCGCACCTCCACGTTCGGTGTGCCGAGCTGTGGGGACTGTGCTTGGGAACACGCACGTTAGTGAGGGGCCTGGGATCGAGACCCTGCTGTCACTTGTCAGCTGTGTGACAATGGAGTCTTTTCCAAACCTCCTCCCACTTACTAAGGCTCAGGTGACTTATGTGAGGACTTGGGACAGCAGTACCTGCCTTGCCAGGTTGTTCCGAGCAGGAAGGAGCAACTTGTAAACACACCTGGCAGGCGCCATCAGTGACACGTTGGGAGAGATTTCTCAGAGCCCGGCCCGGGTCCATCCAAACACGGGATTTAACTGGGGGAATCTCAGATCGCCACCGTGGCTGCTATGACACGTGGGAGCTGAGCGCTTGGAGACATGCGGCTTCTGCAAATGTGGGCTGCGGCCCTGGGCGGGGCTCACGTATCAGTGCCTTTACGGTCCTGGCAAAACTCCGGCTTAACCCAGAACGTCATAACACCACAGACACTTTGCTTCCACGTCGCCGGTGTCACTGTGACCCGCAGCAAGACGGAGTCTGAAGGACGGCAAGGTGCCCGTCACAGGTTCTCTTTCGCCTGACCTTTTCTCTGCTCCATCCTCCCAGCTTTCTAATTACTACAAAGCAAGAAAAAATTCTGCAGTGATTCTGAAATCACACTGATCCATAATAGAAGAGTCTACTTCCAGAATAAAATGAAATGACTTTTATAATCTTACTAGAGAACTGAAACTTGTTTCCATTCTCCATAAACTTATGGGTTCATTTCCACTGTAGGGCAAAGGAGCAAGCAAGCAAGCAAGCAAACAAACAAACAAAACAAACAGACTCCCCAAGGTAGCTAACAAACTCAAAGGGTGACACCCTGTAAACCTGACGGCGGTTTTTGGAATATATTTAAAATGCAGAACTAAATTACAGATTGTAGTTTCAATAAATGACTCTCAGAATTATTTTGTCTCTCCAACCAGACTTGCCTCTTCTCCACAGTCACATTTCCTAATGGCTACGGCGCTGGATACCCACGGGGCACATCACCTTAGGGCTAGCTAAGCTCAATCCTCTTCCCTAGCTATCAGAATTCCATGGAAGAGACCCAGCACCATGGCCGAATGGGAAGGGCAAGGCATTCGCCCACACAGTCTGACGTTTGCAACTAAGTTTTTGTTGGTTGGTTGGTTGTTTGGTTTTCATCTTCAGACCGTGAAGTGGTTTAGAGGGCCAGTGGAGGCTGGGCTCAGCGCGGTCCGCTTCCAGGTGGAGGGAGCCCTCTCATGGGAAGTGAGCATCCTGCATTGCACAAGTACAGCTGGGTCTGCTCCACATCCTCACCCACCTCCACAGGCTTCCCCGGCCCCCATGCTGGGAAACTTGGGGCCAAGAAACTCTTTGCTTTGAGGGAACTTCCTGAGCATGGGAGGATATTTAGCAGTATTCCTAGCCCCTAGTTGTGACAATCAAAAATGTCCCCAGACACTGTCAGAACCACCCATGGCTGAGAACCATTAACCTACAGCTCCATAAGGATACTGGAGCTGAAGATTCTTACCTCACTTCATAATACTACAAGGAGAAAATGGGGTTGCAGAGTGGCCACTAAACCTATGTCCGTAAAAGTACACTGACCTTAAAAACATTATTTTTCTCAAAGGAAAAAATATAGATTCCCATTCAGCTAGCTAATGAAAGGATTATTTATGAGAAGTTTCATCAGACCGATGATCTCTGGGATGTCAAAACAGGTACATCAGTCGTAGCCAGGATTAAATATCTTTAGTTCTGCTTCGTAGCATCATGGTTGATGTAAGTTTGGAGAACAAAATATTAATGAGACAAAAATCAGTAAAAACGTACCCACAATGTACTCTTTCAGTTAGCAATGCAGAGCCCAAACCTCAGCTAACATTTACTGTGTTGGCTGCGTTCCAGGTACTTCTCAAATTTTATCTCATTCAATTTTCAGAACCTTTTAAAGAAGTTCGGAAGCCTGGGGAACTTGCCCAGAGAGCAACGCAGCTCGCGCTGGACCCAGCTGCGACCCCAGCAGCTTTTCTTCTCCAGAACCTACACTCTCCATCACGGTCTTGGTTCACCGGAGGCTGACTCTGTTGGCGTCAGTCAGTGAGGGATTCTAGGGCAAGTCGATTTATGCTCAGAAACAAATGTCAATGGAAACTGGAAAATACAAAAATCAGACATGGTGAGAGACTGGGGGAGGAGAGAAGATGCTGTGCCTTCTGCCACGCTCACTACAGAAAAGTGTGGTGTAAAACAGGTCTCACGGACGGACAAAAAGCAAGCCTAGGGCTCTCCAGGGAAAGGGTTCCAATATGTTTATTGGAAAATACACTTATCTCGGCTAAGACAAGCTTTCCAGATAAATAAAAGGATCATTCCACCTATCTGTGATTTAGCAAGAGATACCCCTCCCCGCAAAAACGCAAAGGTTCAAACACTGAAGTTTATTTTTTTTTTTAATTTCCTGAATCAAAATCTCTCTCCATATGGACTTGGAGCTATAAGAGCCAAAAATATCATCCCAGAAAGCCAGATTAGAGTAGAACACTGACAGCTCTGTGAAATCTAATGTGTGTGGTGGGATCATCAAATTCCATGCATTTATCATTTTCCTAGAATATTGTTTTGCATAAATTCTGTAATAAGAGTTACCTGTGAGAGATCCACACTGGCTATTATCTTAATGGCTTGAAAGGGCACTAATGGAAAATTCCATGGACACTCTCAACTAAAAAGTTATTTTGGACATTCAGCCCCGGAGACTTTTGGCCAGCTCACCAGCATGCCTGCACACTGGACTCTGCGACAATAGGGACATTTGAGTCCTTAGACCCCTGCTAGGAGGGTACACTGGTCAGCTGGCCACCATCACACAAATCCGAGGAAAAGGGCCCGTTATTTATGCCATGTGAATACCATTTTGTAGTTTATGAAGCACTTTCACATGGGTTTTATTATGGGACTATGACGACAGTCCTTTGAGTGTTATTGGTCTCACTGGATACAAAGGCAGCCGAGGGGCAAATGAGGAGCCTGAGTTTGCACAGCTTGTTATTAACTCTGGATGCAAACCCAGGTCCGATCTCTATATCGAATCAGTATTATAGTATTTACAAAAAATGTGAATAATTTTTTCTTCTTTACAGCTATTAACACTGGCCTGTAACTTGAATGTCAGCGTGCTTAATTAATAAGGTTGTTGAATCTATTTTTGCTTTCGAATATGCATATTCTTCCACTGGATGGACTAAGTTAGCTGGCAATTATAACATTCCCAGGACGGGTTCAACGTGGTTATGTCGCTAAGCCTTGCCTGGAGGCACTCACCGTTCACCCTATTTTTTAACACCGTCCTATGTAACTGTCCCCAGGAGTCCAGGTTCCTTTCGTGCCCCTCGTCCGCGCCCTGTAGGACACGTGGAGAGGAACTGCCCAGATGCCCTTTCAAAAGATCTGGTATCTAGCTGTGGAGCCTGTTGTCAGCTGGCACCTCCGGCTGTCAGCTCCTCCAGGACCTGAATCCGCCACCGTCCCTGGGCAGCCGTGTTAGAGATGAGCGAGGCACCGTGTCGTCTCGGCCTGGCCCTTCCAGGGACCCCCTGCGGGCCATGCTTATTCCCGAACTCCCCACGCAGCTGGCCAAGGCCGAGTCAGGCCTAAGGCACAGTCCGCCCATCTCTGCCAATCCAGCCTCTTCCCCTTTCCCTTCGCAGGCCTTGGTCCTTAATAAATAAATTTTAAAAAAAAATCGTACACACCAACTTCTACCTGAATTTCTGCTTCTGGAGAACTCAACCTGCTCTACGGCCCCTGTCACAGCTTCCAAAGCAGCCACATTCAGGAAGCTAAAATCGCTACTAAACTGTCTAAAGCTGTCCCATTAAAGAAGTCTTATCTGAACCAAATATTTTCGTGTCACCAAGGCCCGATTTCTTTCACAATTACTTTCTATACAATCACATGCCTACACAATTCCTGTCATTAACATTAAAATATATTTGCCTGCAGGAACACGGGCCCTCCTAACCCAAAATACTTCCTCCGAGCTGATACCTAGGGCCCGATACTCCAGGTGGATTAAAATCTCATTTCCAAAAGAACTATTTATGTACATATATTTCTCACGAGGGAAAAGATTATTAATAACAATCATTA
>NW_006438073.1:6105889-6119277 GCF_000325575.1 Pteropus alecto
TTATGTGACCCTTCTACCACCCCAGGAACTCACCAAGTTTAAGAAATTAAGGTCAAAATAATTGACTTGCCCAAGTCAGACAATCGATTGGTGGCGGATTCTGGTGGGAGGGCCTGTTCTCATGTCGCCATGGCCTCCTGGGGCTCTCTGCATTTCATGGTGCCACCGACACACGTGTGCAACATTTGCAAAGTGGAATGCAGCCTGCATTCCCCGAGGAAATGGGACAAAGGAGCCTAAAACCTACGGCGTCAGAAACTATAGCTCAGATGGCAGGTCGGGGCTGTGCCAGTTGGGCTTGCTGTCAGATGCACCTGCACTTGACTCACCTGTCCTCACAGTAACTGAGCCCACAGGAGAAGAGGACACTTTTCTCACCCACGAAAACAAGGGAGAGGGGGCAGAGCCACGGTCAGCACACAGTCCGTCTTCGAAGATGGCCTTCGCCATCACCATGCTGCCCGCCCGCTGCGGGAGTTGAAAAGGCCTTTGAGGCCCTAAACTTAACCATGAAAAAAAAGAGGAGGAAGACGAGAGAAGCAGAGATTGACTCTCCTTGGCCTGTTGGGGACAATCACGTGGTAAGGAGTTAAGAATACGGGGTGACCTAGGACCTCTGACGCAGTAATGCAGGTCTGCACATAGCTCGTGCATCAGCGTGGGGAGCGAGCATATTTCTGCTACAAATACAAGAAGCCTTCTGCAGAAGAGGCATCGCGAAAGAGAAAAGTTTAAGCGAAAACGCCAAAGTGACAACGAATGAGGATTAGTTACTGTTAGCAAAGGGGTCAGAGCTGAGACCATCAAGGATTGCAGCTGGCTGCAGACAGAAAGTCAATTTGTCTTGCTTGGAATAAAACATGTTTGTCAGAACAAGGCTCCAAGGTCAGTCTGTGGCCATGAGATCGCCAAGCGTCAACTCCTAGGCACCTGGCTTTACTTACTGTGGTTTGAGAACAAAGAGAGGCTTAATTCAGTTTCCCAATGGGAGTTCTCGGCAGCGAGCACAGAGAACAATGCAGAACACACTGTCGTGTGTAACACTAATCACTATCACCTATCCCGGGACCTCCTCAAACCCCGATGGCTGCAGATCACAACTTGGGGTTAATCTAGTGAAGAGAGAGACAGATGTGACCCACACAAATTTAGGAGGTGACTGATCGCCTCTTATGCTCCGGCACCGCACGATGAATCTAGCAGCATCTCGAGCTAGGGAGAGAATTACATGACAGCTGCGCCTACCTGTGTCACGGCAACTTTCACCATCCCAATACGCGGTGACACGTGGCCCGTGGAAGGTGGGGGAACGGGGTTGGCTGCAGGTGTAACTTCAGAGCCCACCGCCCATAGGTGCTCCTCCGTAAGGAGTTATCCTATCCAGAGTGATAGCTCTGCCCTATGGTCTCTGGGCACTTTGGGTTACAAAGTGTGTCCGGTGGCCCTAGCAAAGCCCCTAGTGGGAGCAGGGACCCCTCGTCCTTGAGGCATACATAGAAGGACAGTATGGCAAGAGTTACCCAGGACCTTCCCAATATTTGCTTGCGTGTGTGCACCCTGTCTGGTTTAGGATTCGTCCTACGTTTGTACTTATTTGAAGTCATATCATTATTACTAACAGTTACATTATAAGCAGCTGGACCAGTTTTGGTAGACCAGACGTACTTCTACATTCGGCCACTGTCTCATCTGGAGCATCAGGGACATGGCGTCCGCCTGTCTCGGGACTGCTCTGAGGTCTGCGAGATGCATGAAGCCACCAGGCCGGCAGCTGGCGGGGGTCAACGGAAATCACGGGAAATCGCAGGTCCACTCTACGTGAATATGTACGAAAAACGGAAGCTGGACAGTATAGAGAGAACAGAAAAGGTTGTCAGGGGGCTTTTGCTGCAAAGCTTCTTGCCATTTACTGATTACGAACCTAGGACTGTTTACTGTGATTGTTAGTAACAGTTATTTATTTGGGAATAAACTCTTCCAACAGTGGTAGACTAAAGAGGGAGTGCATACTAAGGATGGGAGGCTCTAACAGCAGCGACACAGGGGCGAGGCTTCCCGCACCAGCACGCGAGCTCGAACGCCAGCCGCATGTCCTCTGATTCAACTCCATTCTGACTGTCCAGCGGTAGGTAGCACCAGATCCACAGGTTAGGGGTTCAGTCCTACGAAGAGCCCCGGCCCACCCCTTTCCAACGCCAATCCAAAATGCAGTAGTTACCTGGGATCCTGACCTACCTGCTATCTATTGGAGGTGCCAAAGACCCCTCCTTTGGGTTCAATTAATTTGCTAGAGCACCTCGCAGAACACGGAAGCATTCTGCTTACTAGATCACCAGTGTATTATGAAGGGATACACCTCGGGAACAGCCAGATGGAAGGGACGCCTAGGGCAAGGTGTGGGGAAAGGGCACAGAGATTCCATGCTTTCTGAGCGTGACGCTTCCCCAAGTCTCCAGCTAGTCACCAACCCGGAAGCTCTTCAAACCCCATCCTTTGGGTTTTCCTAGAGACTTCATTACTCAGGCATTAAATCACTGGTCACTGGTGATCATACCAGATTTCCAGCCTCTCTCCCTTCCCCTGGGGGGGTGGGACTAAACGTTCCAACCCTTTCATCACGTGACTGGCTCCCCTGGCAACCAGCCCCCATCCTTAGGTGAGGTCCCAAAGTAACCTCTTTAACAAATGGCACCTGGGGAAAGGCCAAAGGTTTTAGGACCTCTGAACCAGACAAAGAACACATAGGAATTTCTTATTATAAATCGCGATATTACAGTACAGAATTTCTATTGCTCAATAAAGTGAATGATTGAATATGTAAGTTGCATGGGTATTATCTAATGTTTTCTGTCCTCCAGAGAGGCTTTTCAGATGTCACTGACCATGCACATGAATCTGCTGAAGACGCATCAGCCTCTGCCACCAAGTCCGCAGTTATTTTAAGAACGCTGTGCTCGAAAACATGTGCAGCTCAGGAGGTTCGTGTACGTATCTCTCAGTGACGTGTGGCTTTTCATTTAGATCACATGACGGCTCTAAGTTAATTTCTTCAGTTTTGACTCCAAGTTTTCTTGTGCATGCACAAATTAAGTGATAGCTGTTAGTGTTAGCTTGCTTAGCAGAAGAATTTCATAAAAAATTCAACCAAAAAGGATTCTGTCAGTATATGACAAAAAGGGTTTTCCTATAGACTTCATTACACAGGCATTAAATCACTGGTCACTGGTGATCATACCAGATTTCCAGCCTCTCTCCCCTCCCCTGAGGGGGTGGGACTAAACGTTCCAACCCTTTCATCACGTGACTGGCTCCCCTGGCAACCAGCCCCCATCCTTAGGTGAGGTCCCAAAGTAACCTCTTTAACAAATGGGACCTGGGGAAAGGTTTTAGGACCTCTGAACCAGACAAAGAACACATAGGAATTTCTTATTATAAATCGCGATATTACAGTACAGAATTTCTATTGCTCAGTAAAGTGAATGATTGAATATGCAAGTTGCATGGGTATTATCTAATGTTTTCTGTCCTCCAGAGAGGCTTTTCAGATGTCACTGACCATGCACATGAATCTGCTGAAGACGCATCAGCCTCTGCCACCAAGTCCGCAGTTATTTTAAGAACGCTGTGCTCGAAAACATGTGCAGCTCAGGAGGTTCGTGTACGTATCTCTCAGTGACGTGTGGCTTTTCATTTAGATCACATGACGGCTCTAAGTTAATTTCTTCAGTTTTGACTCCAAGTTTTCTTGTGCATGCACAAATTAAGTGATAGCTGTTAGTGTTAGCTTGCTTAGCAGAAGAATTTCATAAAAAATTCAAGCAAAAAGGATTCTGTCAGTATATGACAAAAATAAAAAATCTGCTAATTCCAATTACGGTTCAATTTTTCTTTTCGTGTAGGTCACCAACTCAAAAGTTTTGAAAGTTTATTCTCTCGATGGTGAATTATCTGACTTTGTGAATTCAATTGAAAGTTTAAAGTTCCACATTGAGCATATCCTTTGTTTATAAAATGGTAATATAAATATATGTTTGGGTGGGATACAGCATTATGGTTAAAAACATCACACTTGCTACATTTAAGGACCTTAAGATGTGCTAGGAAGTTAACTGTGGAACACACATAACTCGTAATTGTGTTCAAACAAGCTGCGAGAGTCTACCCATCAAAGCAGAAGCTGCAGTTGTCAAAATTTACAAATATTTTTGCAGAGATGGAGTAACTGAACAACAAAGTTGCCGTGACAAATCTGACGCTGGATAGAGAAGCGTCTCTGGGTGCCAGCATGTACAGTTTCTCTTTGCTGCCCATCTTCAATCACACTTTTAGAAAACTTTCAGCTTGGAAAAAAAAAAAAACAACCCACTTTGTAAATCAACTCTAGTGCCTACTGTAGGGTGCCAGAATATGCCACCCCGAAACATACCATTTTGTCATAAGGATTTTGAGCTAAAGCCAGTGGAGAAGAAGCAGATACAAAAAAAGCTCTGGCCTTCCTTACTGCCTAAACGAAGGAGGCCAAGTTGTAAAGCTTTCCCCTCCCCTCTCTGCCAACAAGGACAAAAATTAATCACTGGAGACAACTCCAGACCCTTGTCAGCCAAGAGGACACGTTGCTAACTTTACTACCTGGCCCTTAGCTCCCATTAGATGCCTCACATGTTTACCTTCCCACAACGTGCTGCCCTAGAAGTTCGAAGTCCTTTTCCTTTGCTTTGTCATTTCTCTACAGAGTTATTGTTCTTTGGTGAAGAGGCCACACGAACCCGAGTTCTGACCACCTCTTGGAGTCACTCATCTCCACGTGCGCCCATGTGTGTGCGCCCTGCACCTGTTAGCAAACTTCTGTTTGCTTTGCTCTTAATCTGTCTTCCGTCAGGACTGCAGCTGGAGAGCCTAGGAGATCAGAGGGAAAATATTTTTTTCTCCCCTATGCTACGATAGCATTAACTACTTTATGAGACTCTTCTAAATCTGTTTGGATTTTTTCAAAATCGGCTAGCGATCTTTATCAAAATCTTCAGTAGATTTCTCCAAATATCCAGCTTTTGAAGCATGAAGTATAAACACTAAAGATTTTCAAGAAGAAATTTAAATTAACCCCTCAAAAAGTGAGGACCTGATTAAATGATGAAAAATCAAATGACGGATGAGATTTTCATTCTGAAATGTGTAATCGAACTTTTAAAATATTTCAATTTGTAGGAAGAATATCTCAGCGCAACTTCCATTTCTAATTAGATAAATTTATACTCATATCATAAAAAAACACTAAGAAAACTTCTGATTTTGCTGCCTCCAAACGTGGAACTTTCAAAATATGTGTAAAAAAAATAGTTTATTTGAAAAGTTCTATTTTGTAAGAATGTTTGTCAAAGAAAGCTTCTTCGAGTGAAGCAAAAACAGAACTTGGGATAATATGATGTCAGAAATATTTACTCATTTTAATTTAAAAAATGGAATCGAGACTATTCTCATCAAAATCTTCTCTGAGCTTGCAACCAGTAGAGGGAGATTTTCTCAATTATAAATATTATGATCTCCAGAGAAATATCAATTGAAGGTGTTAATTTCAAATGCTTTAGCTAGGCTACGACTTTGAAGAAGACCGCAGGCAACTGCAACTTTTTAAAAACACAAAGACAATGATATGACACAACATTTTGAACAAAATGGCTCAGGAGGGGAAACGAGACATGCAGACAGACTGTCAGCGACAGCACCAGTTGTCAGAGTTTGACTCTGGGGTCAAGGGCCAAGGGTCTGGTCCTTTCCACAGTAATGTGCAAAGAGGAGGTGCATCCGCAGAACAGATAATGTCAGCATCCCGCTGGCTGGATGTAAAAGAATAGTAAAGAGGCTAATTGGTATATGCTCTCCTTACGTACATGCAAATTAGTCTATGTCTGTTTTTAATGCTGTCTTGGCCATGTAAAGAATCGCTGGACAGACTTGGCCCAAAGAAATCAGTTCAGGCTCCTGTTTCAGAGCGAGGACGCGCTGAGAAGGCCCTGCAGGGTGTTGCCAGCCTCCGTCTTGCCCTAACAGCCCTTTCGTGCGCACCACTCCCCCCGCTGGAGCACGCGGCTGGCACGTGCTCTCCCTGCACCCCGCAAACATCACTATCACAGCTTGAAGCACCTGGAGCACTTTCTGGGGTCACAGATGAGCTTAATAAATATGTTGAATGAGCAGCTGACTGACTTCTAAGTTGCATCTGCTGCTAGAGAAGATGCAAAGGCCTGCACGAAACCGCTCTGCCTGGGAGGTCGACATTCGAGGGTGCTGCTACCCGCGCTCACACTTCTGCACACTTACGTGTGCGCGTGATGGCGTACAAATGACCACGACGGCACATTAAGTAGCTCTTAGTGCTGTGGAAATCTACATCTGAATCTAGAAACCCTTGAAATTTCATTCTCTCATGTAGAATTTGCCAAATTAGCAGGAATCGCCACGTCGTGACCCTTACTTCGATAAGTCACTTTGTTTGCAGAGACAGTTTGAGACTCCGGGTTATTGAGACTATTGCTTATTTGGTAGCAACAGCCCTATAAATTGTGGCAGCCCCAAAGGACAAGTTCAAAAACGCTTAATTCTAAATGTCATGGAAAACAAAAGCTACGCGTATGATGCTTATAGACAGAGGTCGGGGTAGATCACAGCATTGCCCACTCCCAGCAGTTTAAAATTTCTGGGCGCATGAATCAGTGCAAATATTATTTGCAATGAAAATAACTTCTTCCCCTCCCCAAGTTTATAATCAATTGCTAATTACAAGGATTAAGTTGCAATTAAAAATAAATGCCCAAGTCGCTTAATATTTTTCTGAGTAAAATAAAAAAGGACAACGTGGTATTTATTTCCAGTGAAAACAGACCTTAACAATAATGCTTGACTGTCACCAAAGTTCTAGTGAGGGCCACTTGAATACTTAGAAATATAGCCGCGGCTGAATACTCACCATCGGAAAATGAACTGCTTGTGATTCAGAGGGTTACGATATGCGAGGCTGACCTTAATGCATACAAAATTGGTCCAGGTAGATTTGCAATACTGTCCAACTAGTGCCAGAGGGGGCTGCTGTGCACCCACGGTGACAGTAAATGAAAAGGTGAGGCGTATGAATTTCGTGCACGAGCTTCTGGAAGGTCCCCAGAAAGTCCCGCTGATGCAGTCGCTCAGATCTGACATCTGCAGGGTTCACTGCAGAAGTGAAGGTCACCGGCTGACATTAGAAGTGACACCACTCACATTTCAAAGTATCGATGTTGATAAGACATTTCTTCTGTTTTCATAAGTAACTGACCCCAGAGGATATAGGTGAAAAACCTATACCCTATGAGTTGGACTTAGAAATTTGACTTTCCTCCCTTACTCCTAATACTGCCTTAAAACTCCCCATTGACTCCCGATTACTTCATTTTATTTAATTCAATTTGGAAAACTCCATTAAATTCAGAAGGGATTTTTAAAGGGAGAGGATTCCATATAAAAAGAGCTTATTTTCTGTCTCTTGCATTGCACGAAACAGATTTGCATTATTTATTTACGTCTCTTTGATGCAAAGACGCCCGTGAGACGTTGTGGCCTCGGTCACAGTGGCACGTCGGTCGGTCCTGGGCCTTGTCCTGCAACCAGCACGCAGAGAATCTCAGAGGAAGCTGTTATTTTCCACTCTTACGGAGAACCGTCTTGCTTCTCACTTTACCGCTGATATTTTCCTTGTCACATACAATCCTGCCTTTCGACCTCACCAGAGAGTCATGGCTCTCACTGCACAGAACACGCCGGGGCCAGGCTGGAGGGTCAGGCGTAATGAGAGAGAAGAGGTGCACGCCCCAGGCTTTGGCGAGGAGGCTGCTTCGGCCAGCTCCTCGTGGGATGGCCACATGTCATTTTTTAAATATCTTAGCTTCGATTTCTTCATCTATAAGATAGATGTTCAAAACACTTTGAAATTAATTTAGGTAAAAATTACAGGTCATTAAGTACTGCCTTTGACCTTCAAAGGAGGTGATACAATTATTTTCATAGGAGCCTCCCCCAAGGAAGGAATCTCCCTTCTGGAAGGGTGTATAGCATCTCTCCCTGCAGACTGGGTCAAATTGAGGTGGGCCATGCTTTTCAGGAAAGAGTCACGGGCAGCATAAGTAGAGAGAGCTTCCTGGGCACAGCGTGAAGTGGCCTCCCCAAGGTAGGACAACTATCTTTGAAGTCTCCTCTTTCGTCTTAAAAAGTTGTATGATACTCCATCGCATGCTCCTGTTTATCGGAAGACAAACTCGCCATTCCCTTCGTCTGTACAGCTATGCAGAATGGACACGTCAAGGGACTCCCATACTTATATGAAAGTATCTTTTGTTCCTGGCATGTTGTGTTACCTAAGGGATACATACTATTTGGATCAAACAGGAGAAAGATCTAGATCGGTATATGCAACGGTCTCTAGCGCTATGCCATGTGAACACAATTCCGACAACGTGTCATTACAGAAACAAAGCCACTTACTGAAAAAGCCCAAGTGAAGGACTACAGCTAAATCACATGTGGGTCCCCCTGGGGGCACGCTGAGCTCTTCAGAGTCTGACGCCTGGATGAGACCGTCAGCTCCCGTGTGACCCCACAATGTCAAGAAAGGTTAGATAATAGAAGATGGCCATTAAGCAATCTCTCAAAAACTAGAAAAATAACGTATATGTTAAATCTAAGTCATACGAGAAATGCCAACTATAAGCAAACTTTAAATGTGAACTGACAAGAGAAGCCTAAGGTAGGACAAACGCATTCAAAGGGTCAGCAGCTGAGACGCCCGCTGCTTGTCTCTGTAAACCGTGAATGAACGCAGGCCAGTCGCTGCCAAAGGACAGGTAAGGCGCTCGCTGCCGGGAACGCCGAGAGCAGGTGCAAACGGACGCCACCAACCTCCAGGCCCAAGCAGATCTTTCAGGCCTGCGAACAAGGCTGTACTGCTTCGGGAGGTGAAGGGGTTTCAGGACAAATCTGAAAACGAGGATATTATAAAAACCGTTCATACGAAAGACTGGTGACACCAGAACCAGAAGAGCTTACTGGAGGAGCCGAGGAAGATGACGAGGTAATCCGCTTCTCGGGCCCCTCTTCCTCCTGGGAACGGCATCGTAAAACGTGTTTCTGGAAGGCTAAGTTTGGACTGTGCAAACTCTTTTTTTTTTTAGTTTGTCTTCCGTTTTGTAAACATGACGAACGAAGGTGAAAAGAAGCGCCGGGAGCCTTAAGGGGAGAGCGGGGCCCGGGTGGGGGTGACATTTTTCTTTCTGCCAAATGACGGCATGGTGATGATTTTTCTATTTTGTACGTTTTCAAGTTTCACATTTGTAAATTTAAAGGGATAATAATACTGTGAAGTAATATTCGAGCAGAAATGATGTTTTCCCCAGGGGCACCCAAGGTCAGGATAAGCCCCATGACACACACACTGGTCGGGTGACAATGGAAGTGTCCCTTTAGCTTTACCCATGCCGTTTTAATATGGCCGAATATTGTTATTCCTGAGTCAACATGGGGTATCCAGAAACGTTCTGAATCCTTTTTCTGTGTAATTCTATAGGAACTACTTAACGACACAGCCATTCCAGCTTCAAGTACTGACCTTTCTGCTCTTGGCCCAACTTTTTGCTTTTTGTTTAATTCCTTACTTTTTATTCATAAACTTAAGACTATCAACTGGCGACCCTGAGAGGATGAAGGTCAACGCTCTACTGCAGACAGCTGGAGGAGAGCAAGGCTGGATGGCAGAAGGGAGCCTGCTGATTCACATGACACCTCAGGATGTACTGAGCTCTAAGAGTTCACTTTTTCTTTAGGAGGTAAACATTTCATATACGATGTAAACCCAAAGAACGCAAATCATGTATCCGCATGGAATTTTAAGCCTAATATCTGGAAAGGAATAGCATATCTATCTTACGTACTTTTCTGCATATTAAAACCACATGTGTGTGATACGAAAGGCAATGTCACTGAAAACCTCTTATTTCTGCATCTGTCAGCAGAAGAGACTCACACAAACAAGTGTTTTTTTTTTTCCAAATGATACAATCGATTTATAAGCTGGGAACAAGCACTGTCCCCACTTCTAGCAGTCCCGAAGAGCCAGACAGAGCCTCACAGATGACCTGCTTCAGTTCTTGGATTTTATAAGGAAGCCGAAGGCCTAAGAGATTACATTATTTTGCTAAGATCAAAAAGTCCGCTTAGTGGCTTTGGAGCTCCTTGAAAATAAGTTCTTATACACTGGCTAAGGATTATTATTAAGAAAGTAGACGAAGAGATGTCGCTCGCTTTTTATACAAAAGTATATGTTTGTAAAGCACACAAATAAATAAAATTCTTACCTTGCTAGCCATTCTCTACAATTTGTTTCAGAGGATAGAAACATAGTGAATACTTTCTTACATATTTTATGAGGCCACCATTACCTTAATACCAAAATCAGACAATGACAATCCAAGAAAAAGAAACCTTAAAGACCAATATCTCTCATGAACATAGATGCAAATATCCTCGACAAATTAGCAAACTAAATTCAAAAAGGATAAAAACGATTATACACAATGGTCAACAGGATTTATCCCGGGTATGCAAGGCTAATTTAACATTCAAAAAAGTGACTCAATGCAATCCATCACATGAACAAACTCAAAAATAAAAGTCGCAAGATGATATCAATAGACGCGAATTTTTTTTTGACAAAATCCGGCCAGGACGTCCCTCTCAATACTCCTTTTCCACACCATGCTGGAAGTCCTTGCTAATGAAATAAGGCACGAAAGTGAATAAAGATTTACAGACTAGAAAGAAAGACAGAAAACTGTCCCTGTTCGCAGATGACATGATCGGATATGCAAAAAGTCCTGAACATCTCACAAACAATTACTGGAAATATTAAGCAGTTAGAGCAAGGTTGCAGGATACACGGTTAATATATTAAAAGTCAATCAGTTTCTTACATACCAACAATGAACAAGTGGAATTTAAAATTAAAAGCACAATATCATTTACATTAGCACCCCCAAAATGAAATACTCAGGTATAAATCTATCAAAAAAGTTTAAGACCTATAGGAGGAAAACTATAAAATTGATGAATGAGCTCAAAGACAAACTAGGTAAATAGAGGTATTCTGTGTTTGTGAGTAGGAAGACTCAATATTGTCAGAATGTCACTTCTTCTCACTTGATCTATAAATTCAATGCAATTGCAATCGAACCCCCAGCACGGTATTGTATGGATATCAACAAACTGATTCTGAAGTGTACATGGAGAAGCAAAAAGCTCAGAATGGCCAATGCACTATCGGAGGAAGAGAACAGAGTTGGAGGCTGACGTTCCCTGACTTCGAGCTTTAGTGTAAAGCCACAATAATC
The DNA here is from genome assembly GCF_000325575.1 of Pteropus alecto. Lineage (NCBI taxonomy): Eukaryota > Metazoa > Chordata > Mammalia > Chiroptera > Pteropodidae > Pteropus > Pteropus alecto. The sequence goes on from NW_006438073.1 coordinate 6,117,298, forward strand.
AAGCAGGACACCGGCAAAAGAACAGACAAATACATCAATGGGACAAAATAACAAGCCAGAAATAGGCCCCATTAGTAAAGTGAGCAAATGCTGGTGAGGGTGTGGGGCACAGGAGTACTCACCATCGCTGGTGGGAACACGAGGCACGATGTCTGAAAGGCGGTTTGGTGATTTCTTACAAAACTAAACATACCCTCACCACACGATCCAGCAATCACGCTCTTTGAGACGTGCCCAAATGAGCTGAAAACTTATGTCCACACGAACGCCTGCACATGGATGTTTTAAAAGCTTTATTCCCAACTGCCAAAACGTCGAAGCAACCAAGATGTCCTTCAGTAGGTGAATGAATCAGTGTTACACTCCGACAATGGAATATTATTCAGCACCAAAAAGAAATGAGCCATCAAGTCATGAAAAACCTGGAGGAAACTTAAATGCATCTGCCCAAGTAAAAGAAGCCCATCTGAAAAGGTTATACACTATATGATCCCAACGATATGACATTCTGGAAAAGGCAAAACTACGGAGACAACAAAAATGTCAGTGGTTGCCAGGGGTAGAGGGCAGAGCATGGAAAGCTTCTAGGGCAAAGAAAACACCTTATATGATATTACAGTGGTAGATACATGTCATTACGCATTTGTTCAAACTTATAGAATGAGCAGCACCAAGAATGAACTGTAAGGTAAACTACGGCCTTCGAGTGAATGTGACGTGTCAACGTAGGTTCATCCTTGTTAAAAAAGGTATCATTCTGGTGAGCGACGCTGATAATGGCGGAGGCTGTGCACGTGTGGCGGTAGGGGGTACGGCAAATATCTGTACCTTCATTCCAATTCTGCTGTAATCCTAAAACTGCTCTAAAAATATATCTTTGAAATTCTTACCTTGCACTAGCATGATAAGGGGAATGCAGAAAAATATTTATAAATTATTCTGTGTTAACTATTAAATACTAAAAAATAACTATCCTCTGGTTTCAATCTAGTATGTAGTTAATTACGTCTAATTTGACTAATGATGTATGATTCGTACACATAAAAGTAAATCAAATAAACATAAACTATATAGATACCATTTAAAAAGATCTGTAGTTACAGTATTTCAAAATCAAAACCAAAGGAATATATTTAAATATAAATTCACAAGTCAGTAAACCTTATATTAATAGAGGACACACTGATACCATGTATAGTGAGTGCGAAAGTAATGTTTTCTAGATTCTTTCTAAAGCTTTCATGTTGAACAAGTTTTGCATTTTTCTCTCATAATAGACAATGCAAATAAATGAGAAATGCTAGAACTTGCTTAAGAATTTTTTTTAGATATGGGAATAATAAATATAATTTCCTTAGCAAATGGGGACAAGACTAACACTGTGAACGCAGCACCGGAGAGGGTGCCAGCGGTAGCCTCTCAGACGCGGGCGGTCACGTCCCACATGGTGTGACAAGGACCTGGAACGTGCCCCTTGCCACCGACCGTCTGCTCCGGGTTCCATGCCCCGTTCTCAGAGTCGAAGCCTGCAGTCGGTGACCCCTGTAAGGCGTGGGGGCTTCAGCCTTACTTAATTCAATACATACATTTTTAAACATTAGAAATAGTTCAAATCAGTAGCAGCACAGAAAAGATTAAATAGAGTATTCCCATGTGACAAAATCTTCGGTACATATTTAGAACAACAAACAAACTTGCTTTCATGGACTATTTCACAACAGGGGAAATTTATCATGATACCACATTAAATGAAAAAGCCAGATTCAAAACTATATATACAATATGGTTACCTGTAGCGCACATGTGCGTGCACGCACGCGCACACACACACTCACACATGCACACCCATGTACACATGCAAATATTCGGGTATGCTCAAGACCCTGGAAAGAATTAAAGCACAGTCTTACTGACCATCAAGGCTAAAATTTTCCAACATCGTTTGAATTTGATTGTGAGTGAATTATTTCTAAATTAAAA
>NW_006438073.1:6120822-6147362 GCF_000325575.1 Pteropus alecto
CCGTTGCCACCGACCGTCTGCTCCGGGTTCCATGCCCCGTTCTCAGAGTCGAAGCCTGCAGTCGGTGACCCCTGTAAGGCGTGGGGGCTTCAGCCTTACTTAATTCAATACATACATTTTTAAACATTAGAAATAGTTCAAATCAGTAGCAGCACAGAAAAGATTAAATAGAGTATTCCCATGTGACAAAATCTTCGGTACATATTTAGAACAACAAACAAACTTGCTTTCATGGACTATTTCACAACAGGGGAAATTTATCATGATACCATATTAAATGAAAAAGCCAGATTCAAAACTATATATACAATATAGTTACCTGTAGCGCACATGTGCGTGCACGCACGCGCACACACACACTCACACATGCACACCCATGTACACATGCAAATATTCGGGTATGCTCAAGACCCTGGAAAGAATTAAAGCACAGTCTTACTGACCATCAAGGCTAAAATTTTCCAACATCGTTTGAATTTGATTGTGAGTGAATTATTTCTAAATTAAAAAATAAATAAATAAAGCATTAGCAGGAAAAAATCCCCACGGCAACTTGCAAAGCACAGCGTAGAGTCCTGGGATGCCTCGTGCGGGCTCTCAAGACACCCCGTGCATGAGCCCGTCAGCATCAGAAGAAAGAACCCTTTCTCTGTCTTACATATACGGCGTTCCGCTGCTGCCTCACAGAAGGGACCTTTGTCAGTGACGCGTTGGTTATACGTTCATACTTACATCTAACTGAACATAGTAGCTTCTATTTATAAAATCCCTCAAAAGTAATAGGAAAAGTGTTTATTGCAAAAGACAGTATTATTATTCCAGTTATTATCTCCCTGTGTATCTGGGAGTTGGCTCATTTCCTTCACAAGATGCTGCGAGTTATTAATATAAAGGTGACAGCTAGCAGCAGAAACGTGGAGGAAATGCTCGCAGTAAGATAATTTGATAATACGATCAACGTTACATATCTTAACGCCACCTTATCGACTTTAATGGAAGGTTTTAAAATACTGGCTGGGGGCTGCATTCTGCCTTACAGAAAAAAAAATGTTTTGAATTTCTCCTCTGAAAAAAAAATCGAAAAGTGATTTAATTACCTAGTGTTTTCAGAGCAGTCGAGCCCACGTTTTTAGCACTTTCCAATTCTTTTCCTGACACACCAAAAGAGTCAGCTGTCCTTGCACGTGGAAAGCATTAGCCATATGCAGTGGTTCGCCTTGCCAAGGGAGGCGGAAACGCTGCATTTTAGGCACTATTGCGGTGTTCCCCACCTCGGTAAATTCTAAATATGCAGCGGAAGGAAAACGCCTCATTTTTATTCTTTAGCGGAAACGTTTTTAGGCTTCCGTTAGTCAACGTCTTTATTCAAATTTATTGAAGAATAAAAGTACGATGTTGGGAGTATTAACACCTGCTCATCATGAAATCACAGCTTCAAAGCAGCTGTAAAAGGCCACCCAGTACAGCCCCAAAGGCCAGGCAGAGACGATACCTAAAGGACTAGGGTCTACAGCTGTCTTTGCTTCAAAGTCTGGAACAGAAAACTTCTTTGACTTTATTCATGAATTCATTTGGGCATTTCACTACAAGTTCTTTCTGAGATCAGGGCTGAGACCTCTCAGTTGCAACTTGCTTCTGGCCAACTGTGAAATATGGAGTAAAGCGACTTTCTTTTCCTCTGTTCATTCGAATAGTGTAGGAATTATTCAAATGAGATTAAGGAAAAAGTAAGACTAGAAATTCTACTCTCAACCGTCTACGCTGCAGGTTAAATGGTCTCAAATTCTTCGACTTTATCCTCGCCTCCCAAGCTGTAATTCAAACCCCGTCGTCTCCCCCTTTGTTCTAACAGACTACGTCCACATTTCCTTTCTTTTATTGTATTCGCTGAGAAATAGCCAGGTCCCAAACTAGCTCGGTGCTTTCATTTTGGGGGTATGAATGAAACATGTGATGCGCCAGTATGAACACGGACGTGAGGAAGAGTCAGAGTGTATAGAAAACACACTTTTAAAATAGAACATCACGGGCCATATACTCCAAAAATAAACAGTGTTCGTAAATTACGGCATTCCAAACATTAGCATCACGTTTTAATTTATTTTAGAAATTACTGATAGCGATACACGTGTTTATATTTTAATATCAACCTAAGCCGGCACTATTTTTGGATAAGTCATCTCGTTTATATCCTAGGATCCTCTGCGACTACTGACTAAGCTAAGGATTTGTCATTGTTAAAGTCTCATCACATTCAAAATACCGAGATGGAGCATCCAAGTACAACGGACACCATGGAGGTCGGGGAGATCACGGAGGAGGGCTCAGACCGCTGGGGAATGAGGTGTTGAGAGTGTTCTCAGATCCTTACCTGACGTCCATACATGTTATGCAGGTGATATCACGACTATTTGTTGTGATCAGGTTCAAAGCCACCGATGTTTCCTCATCAGAGGTCGGGTGTGCTCCACATTTAAAGAAGAATTCCTGCAAGAAAGAGGAACAGTATCAAGGCCATGAATGCGGCTGGCCATTTCCCCGCCTCCAAACCTTTCCACGGGAAACCATCTCTTCGGGTGAGAGAAGCGATCTAGCTTAGGTATGAGCTGGAAATAAATCGGCATCGAATCTTTCGGGGACACTAATGTCCTTGTGCCGAGCGAGCCAACAACCCCATTTAGGAGGACCCAGCATCTTCGCCTTCCCTTTTACTCTCTTTCGGCCACGGAGCTGGGGAAATGCTCTGTGCCCCCGGCCATGCTCCTCGGTGACGAGTGAGTCGAGTAGAACTCGGTGTGGATGCAGGGGAAGCCTGGAACAATATCTGGCAAGTGAGGGGAGGGAGCCCCTGAGCCAGGAAGTGCTTTGCCCCAAGCCAATCACAGGGGAAGCCAGGCAGTAACCCAGGCTTCCTAGAGGGAAACCCGGCGCTTGTTGTTAGGGCGTCTCTACGTCGTTGGTCAGTTAGCACAAAGGCACAGGGCAGAGCAGGGAGTGTAAGGACCCCGGCCATCAGCAAGCGTGCGAGTTCGTACAGACTTACGGAGGAGCAGACGGAGCCTCCCGCAGCCCGATCCAGAGCCCCGCCCGCTTCTCTGCCTTTTTTTCAGCATCCCAGAATCCCCTGGGAGACGGGGCCTCCACCCCGCTGCCTGGCAGCTGGGGATGTTTAGGACTCAGATCGGTACCTCTCCCCTCGTTAACTCGTTTCCCTAGCCTTGTCCCGTACACACGCCTTTATTTCAGGTTATCAGGTGAGTCACATTCTTTTGATTAATAATATTCTCCCTTCTCAACCAAAATTTTCTTTTTACACTTCTTCCTTGTTCTATATTTGTTCACACGCCTCTTCTTCCCTTCATTCAACGAGATGTGTGGCCAGGAGTCGCTCTGCTTCCTGCCAGTCTCTACTACGCCTTCCATGATAATAGCATCCACAAGCTAAGTTTTCTGCAGCTGCAAAATTTCTATACAAATAGGTCACAGGATGACAGAACCCTTGCAGCCCACGCGTACCCCTCAGCTCCACGGGTGTGTCACTACGTGGAATATGGAAGGTGGTTTTTTCCCTTTAAACACTTGACCTGGTGTCAACAAACTTTTATTAAAGCTCCAGATATGAAATGTTTTTGGCTTTGTGGGCCATTTAGTCTCTGTCGTACTTCTCAACTCTGCATTGTAGCCTAGAAAAGCAGCCATGGGCAATATACGAATGAGCGGATGCGCCATGCCCTAATAAAATTTTATTAAAAACATGTGGCAAATTCGATTTTGCCTGCAGGCCATAGAATGTCGATCCCTACGCTAGATCCTGAGATATTTGCGGAATGTCTTATTCAAAGTTGTACCCTAAAGTGTCTGGCACAGGTTAGGCATCCCATTATTTCTAAAATGAGAACTCAGTAGACTTATTTAGTAAGTGCTACCGGTGTCCCTTCATTTGACAAGTGCCGCCTTCATTCTTTCTTACCCTGCTCGTAACCAAACTAACTTCATTCTCCCCTCACCTGAGATACAGCAAGCGGCTCCCGGCAGGGCTCAAACTACAGGGAACCTCAGCATCACCTGGGGGGGCGCTTGTTAGGCCAGGCAGTGCTGGGCCCTACCCCTGATTTTCTAAGGTAGTAGGTTCCGCCCTGGCGCCAGGATCTGAATTTCTAACGAGCCAAGCCGACAGGTGACCCCGTTCCTGCTGCTCTGGGGACCACAGCTGGGAGAGCCGCTGGGTCCCACCACCACCGCTGGGTAAAGGGGTGAACTCTGCTTACTCTCAGGGGACAGCAGCTGTGGCGCACCTCACTCACCACAGCTGACAACGAGGCCATGCCTCAGGCAAAGTATGTCACTCTCCCAAAACCTGGAGTGTGCCATTTTACAGAGAAGCGTCCCAAGGACAGGTGTTTGGAACTTGGGCTGCTGCTAACCACAAGGTTCTCATCAATCCCAGATGGTCGGATTGCTAGTCAGCCAGAAGCTGCCCCGCCTGGGGCTCAGGGCGTGGTGGCCGACCCACCAGCCTGCAGTCCTCCGCCCCCCAGACCCGGGAGCCCATAGTCTCGCAGAAACAGGCGGTTTGTGCTGCATCCGATGGGAGGCCGTTCAGGGTCGTCTGTGGGGCCCCGCCCACGAGCCCAGGCTCCCTCCCAGAGCCGCATGCAAATCATACTGACTGGGTTTTTTTATTCTTTTTTTTTTTTTTTAACATGGAATACCACACTTTTTACTCAATCTTTTGAAATGCTACAGATCCTTCAAGGCCAGTTCAAGGGTAGTGAGAAAGAGAGTTAAAGCAATTCCTGATGACCAAAAGGGAAAGTTTGGAGGACATGACCCGCTCTGATGAAATACACCGAGCTAGCTGTGACTGCTTTTTGCAGACATGAAAAAAAATCCTCACTCACAACACAAAGTAATTCCTCCAAAATAGCTGAGTTGGCTGGACTATTGAGAAGGTATTTCATATACAGATAAATAGATAGATAGCATTTATATTTTTTTCTTAGCTTGCAGAAAGCTACTAGATGTTCAGCTAACAAATCACAAAGTGCTCTAACACCAGATAAAATTCAGGCAGATAAGAGCCAAAATCCTTCTTTTGAGGTGGGGTTTGTGTTTACAGATAATGGTATAAGAAGATATAGATATTTGGAAAATTCCACTAATTCACATGATGTGATAAAGCTAAAACAGAAATTACTAACTCTATATATCAAATATGCATGTCTCATCAGTGAATTTCCACACGGTCTCCAATTTTTATGAAAAGAGATTCTTCTATAGTACTAGAGCAACATGCAGAAACTGAGGCGGGTCTGAGATTTCGCCCAGCTTGCGAGAGGACAGGTTGGTCTGCGTGGTCTCGTGGGTGCCAGAAGACACGAGACTACTGGCTCCGAGACACCGGACTGCACGCCTCAGAGCCCGGGCAGAAAGCAGTGCGGACGTCACGATTAGGTCATCGTGATTACGCTGGAAGCACTTCCAGAACGAACGAGGAGCCAGAGCTTCCCTCACGAGATGTGCAGAAACGTGAGAGACTCCTGGGAACCTGTCTCCCGGGACAACTAATGCCGTCCCTTACAGACTGACCAGCACAGCGCTGTGGTCCTTTCCTGTCCCACGTGATTGGTGGACTGGGGTTTTCAAAGCCTTTCTGATATTTCCGGTCTGCATTCAAAACACACAAACTATAAAACAAAACTAAACAGAAACAAGAACCTTTGTAGAGAAATTCTGCCTTGGGCATCTCAGCTTCCTTATCTAGAGTTATTATGCCACAAGCAGCAGTTATTATGCCACTGCTTGATTCTTTTGGAGTAATCGTCTGCGGATTCTGCCTACCTGTGTTTTGTCTCTGTTGATGGTTCAGATTTGAAAATCGAGGAAGCCGCAGACAGAAAACCTTCCGCGGGAGTCCGCGCAGAACATGGCATCAGCGTGAGACCCAGTCGTTAGGGGCATGCCACCGTCTGATCCCCACAGGGGCCCAGGAAGCACCAAACGGGGGGCCAGTGACAGCGGTTATGCCCCAGGGCCAGACCGCTCAAGGCGACATTACTCTCGTTCCCAGGGATGCGAGGGCTTGACCAGCAGAGTCACCTCGATGCCACTGGGGCAGCAGTCACCTGTGGGAGCAGCGGGAGGATGGCTGTCGATCCTGGTGGAGGCAACACAGGGTCCTTCACTGCGGGGACACAAGGGCCCACCTCGCCCTCTAAAAATGCCCGCTCACAGATAACTCATCCACAAACAACACGACAACAAACTAAGTCCTATGAAGTCAAATGAATTCCCCTTCAGCCTGACCGGGCTGAAGGCCCCACTGGATCCACGCAGGCAGCTCATGGAAGCCATAATCAGCTACAGAGCTAAAATCCATGATACTAATTGGCCTGTTTTATTTTTTAATGCTTGTGTAAACTCCTTCCAAAAAAATGAAAAACATCCCAGAATAAGTCCTTAAAAATGCACTTGGCTTTATAATGTGACCCTGATAAATGCTACATAAGTGTTTTCCACCTTATTAGTACTAAAAAGAAAACCCTAAATCCAACAGAGCTGCATTCTTTGAGTCCATAGAAACGTACCCCCATTTTTGCCACTTCCGTGGACAAGGCTACAACCCTTTCGCTCCCTCTCACTGAGTTACTTGGGTTTTCTCAAAATTCAACTGTTCTGTCATCTCAGATTGTAGAGGCCTGATTCTCTAAGCGAATCAGACCCGTAAAAATCGAAAGGACAGCGAGGGGAAAGACCCGCGAACATGTCCATTCAACCGTTGGCGGCATCTGGGAGCCACCCCTTCCCGCTCACTCCTGCCCGCCACCCGACTCATGAGTCCTTGTCAGCGTCTCCCACAGGCAAAAGGGAAAAGACTAACAAGTATGGAAAGAAGCAAAATAAACCAGCAACATGTGAAAATTAGACAAATACCAAAACTCAACTGTATAAAAACTTCGAGGATCAAAAAGCCAATTAGTCAATGCCAAACACAAACGGATGTACTCCAGATTACGACAAAAATCGCTCAGAACTATCATCTCAGAAGCCCTGCTTGTCCCAAGTGCGATCTAGTTTCACAAACCTGAAAAATCAGCAGTGAGACCTGGCTTCTTTGCTCATGAGCCTTTTAACAGCTTTTATGGAACTGCGTAAAGTTAACAATTTTTATAGATATTGTTCACAATGTTGTTTTCCAAATAAGAAACTGTGTCTGTCTTTATGAAGAGTTAAATTCCTTGTTATTCTCCAAATCATTACATGTTAATGTTAACAACCCCAAAGGAAACACACCTTTCTCTTGACAAAATAAAAAGGACACGCAATTTTTACTGGAAGGTCGCAGGGGGTCTGTGGTTCGGGCTAAAGAAGTAATTAACCAGCCGTCCGCATGGTGAGTCAAGTTAAGAAAACGGGGCCCATGCCAGGTAGTTGGGGTGAGGCGCTTTGACACTGGGGTCCCCTTGCAATGACAGCGGAAGCTAAACAGCAGCAGGAGGTCACCCTGAGTCACCGGCGTTAGGGCCTGGTCGTCTGGGGCTGGAGGACAGTGGTTGGAGGTGGCTCAGCAGCTGGGCTGTCTGGAGGAATGAATGAGACGCGGCCACTGCAGAGACGCCTCCTGAAGACTAAGGGGGCACACGCCCTGGCTCTGCCTTCACTCTGCCCCCCACCTCCCCTCAATCCCCCACCCTCACTGGTCAAAGCCAGCCCGGAGCCAGGAGGGGGAGTTGGGTGCTGCTGTTTGCCTTGGCCAGGAGGACACACCGAGCAGAATGGGGACGGGCAGGTAGATCTGAAAGCCACCAGCAGGTGACCAGTGCACCACTGTGAGGCAAAGGCAGTCAGTTGGTAAAGCCAAAATTCTTCAACTTTCCCTCTTCGTTAGTGGGACGCCTTCTAATTAACCACCATAAAAAATATGATACATTTATACTCATTCTTTAAAATCTATTAAAGATACATAAATATTTACACTGTGTATTAAATTTATACTCAAATAAACCTGTCAAAAGATTTTCCACCCAAATTTTCAAATAAGATGAACAGAGGCCATTGTCAGTATTTATGAGAAAATTAGTAATAAGCATCTCACGTCTACATCAAAAAGATCCTCAGGGTGACCCAGTTACCACAGACAATGTGTCACTTAGGATCAGTCCAAGTGGCTCTCACGGACCTACAATTCTGTCCATAGCTAACAACAGACACGGCAGGCCCTGACATTCGTCATTGGCTAGATGCACATTCTTTTGTAAGAAGCTACTGTTGGTTTTAAGTCTTATTATCCATTTGGAAGTTTCATTATCAATGTTAATACTATAGTTTTAATTTTCTCTGAGCGAAACATGAAAAAGAATAATCACCACACTCTCTGCCTGGTACCTAAGTAAAGCCTATGAATGAGCCACGCCATGGCCTCTTCATCCCGTGACTTTATTAGCGTGTCTGAGCCTTCATACTAAAACGCTAGACTCACTTTCTGTTATATAAATCCAGGAAGAATGATATAAGGTTGGATGCAAAATAACTATGCAACTTGTTAGATTGGGTCACACTGGGGAACTGCTAATTTAACAATGCCTGCTGTAAAATCAGCTTACACCTAGTTAGACAAATAAAACCTCAAAAGTTAATGAGTCTGTTCTCATGTTCGATGAGTTTGTTTTCTCGTAACCAGATGTTAATAAGGCCTCTGGATGATGAGCTAAGTTTATCGGGGGAAAGAAAATCAGCGTACCACCACGAAAGCAAAGCCATGTCTTTGCAGAGGTCATTGCTGCGTGTCACATCACTGCCACTGCTGAAGTCTTCAGAAGACTACCCTGACCCTGGCCCTCTGTTGGTGAACAACAGACACATACAATACATACATATAAACACACATGCTCATGCGTGCACAGGCCTGCGTGCACACACCAAGCCAAGCGCCATTTGGAGTGGGACGGAAAGTCTTAGATGTTAATCCAGAAAGCGCAGAGCTTTCTAATGTCACTTCTGGGCCAGCTTTAACAGCGTTGCCATTTCATATTAATACAGCTGTTGGACTTCAAAAGCATTTTTTATAATTTTAGCTTATGACCAAAGTTTAAAAGTATAAATCAGGTCTGTTCCCTAGCCAAGGTATAAGGGTAATAAAAATTAAAATGAAATTCTAAAACCCAAAAGGCTCTGAAAACCCCAAGTTTTAATTTCTGCCTCTAAATTTGGCATAAATTTCATTTATGGCAAAATCTAAAATAAACTAGCCTATATTTATCCAACTTAGTGTGACTATTCATACTTTTCACTGCAAAATTACTATTAAAAAAAAAAAAAAGACAGAGTGTAGACACTCCTGGGGATATTTCAGAGCTAAACTGTATGAATTGCATCATTTTTCAAAAATCTAAAAAATTCTAAATTTCAAGCACTTCTGGCCCCCATTCATAAGCAATTACGATTCTGCAACACAAAACTGTCTTAAATTCTCACGAACCCAGGACGATCCCCAAGACACCAGACAGAGTCCCTTGTTAAATCGCCACAAAGGCACTTTCAACTCGCTCCGAAGGAATCATCTTATCCTACTTGAAATATGAATGTGTGTAAATGGATCCATGTGTCCTTCCTCTATTTCCGTTCAATTTCAGATAGTAACGTTTAAGAAATTTTTAATGGCACAAGCCTTTAAGAAGTCTAACTTCAAACCAAAAGCTTCAGCCATGACCAGGGTCATCTCCCCCTTCCCACCTGGATGCCGACTTCCTCCAGGAGCCTAGACCACAAGTTCATTTGACTGTAACGCTCCTCGACCGTAACGTGCTATTTATTAATTTAAGGATAAAAGGGTGCGGGGGTTGTTGAAGAATACATTTCAAATGATAGATACGTGAAGAGTAAACTGGAAGGTTTGGGGTCATCACCAGCGCTTATAAAATGCATGTCTTTACAGAGATGGCTTTGTTCAAACAGGAAAGACAGTCCTGATTCTCGGCTCCAGCAACTGCGTAGACACGCTCGGGGCCCCCACCCAGGATGGCCAGGCGGCTTTGGCCAGGTCGGTGAGAACACAACATTCCACAGCTGTCTCTACAGCCAGAGAAGTGCCTGAGAACCAAGCCAGAGCTCAGAGGGAACAGGGACAAAGATGGAGAGGCAGACTCCAGCGACGGCACCGTGCTCTGGTCTGCCTCTGCCGCAGGTGCTCATTGAGTCATCTACATAAGTGATGACCAGGCTTCCAGGAACTTGCTTCTGCCCCTGTTCGCTCATTAAAGAATAAAGAAGTGCTGTATCTTCTCCTTGCTCAGCCCTCAACCAGGGGCTGAGAGACAAAGGCAAAACAAAAGTCCTGAGCCGGGAGCAGGAAACCACTTCACCAAACACTCGTGCCCAATAAAACCAGGCAGACGCCTATAGACGCCTATAGACTCCTCAGCTCTGGGCTATGCATGAGAGCCACGTGCAGCTTGGGGGACGATGAGAAGGTTTTGCTACCGAAGGAGAATTTGAACTCGGTTTTAAAAGGTACGAGTTCTCTAGGTGGAGAAGCAGAGCCCCGAGCGCAGGAGCAAAGGCGAGCGAGCACCTGAGCTGGGGTGCGGAGACTCGCCGGAGTTCGGGGTGCCGGGACAGAGAAATGACGGGGAATTTGTGATTCTCTGAGCACATGAGCCTTAACCTCATCCCATCAGCCCCCTGCCCATGCTTCGACAGCCGGACGCCTCAGCTCTGGGCTATGCGTGAGAGCCACGTGCAGCTCGGGGGACGATGAGAAGGTTTTGCTCATCCCATCAGCCCCCTGCCCATGCTTCGACAGCCTGCACACGAACCATCACGTGGCTCCTCGCTTGGACGAAAGAAAGGACTGAGTTGTGACGGCAAAGAACAGGCACCATGACTATTTCTTTGTCACCAACTTTAAAAGATCATGTTTTCAAAACAGGGTTTTGATTGTTTAACTTAGCGGTGCATATAAACTTCCGAGGCAAACTTTCATGTTATCTTTCAGACTGGAAGACATAGGTTTCCCTCTTTGTCCTTTGGAATCTTGGAGAGAGCTTTTACCCCAAAGGCTGTGACCAAGATAATGAATCACTGGAGGATTTGGGGATGAAACGCTTTGAGTATGGTTGGTAACAGTTCTCAGCTTGTGCTCAATCACCTGGCTCCATTAAAGGTCCTGACTCCATCCTTTCTGGAATTTAGGGGCAGCTGTGAAAGTTGTATTTATTCCACCGGGGATGGGGTCCCAGCTGAGCTAAGAGGCCCCTAATGGCCAGAGGATGCAGCTTTTCCTGACGTCTCACTTAATCCCAGGAATTATTGGCCATTTCAGGAGAATCTGATTAATGACTTACGCACGACCCGTAGCACCTACTCCTTTCCCGAGATCTGACACTCAGCTGCCTGGTCAGTTGCTCCACGTGGTCCAACCTTTGCCTGGATTTCCATCTCAATTCCAGCAACGTCTGGGGACCTAACTTCCCTCCAGCAGCAACATAACAGCAATTACTTATGTGATGTCATCGGCTGAGAATAAGAGGCTCGGCCGGACTATTAAAGACAATGTTCACTATTCGAACTGTTCTTTATTTCCTTTAGAGCTAAAGGTTTCGCATGCTCTCAAGATGTGTCAGCTCGAAAGAACACAAAGGCGCCCACGGCATTGGCTAGTTTCATGTTTAGGCAAAGCTTTCCAGCTTCTGTTCTCAGATAAATAAGATATAAATATTTGGTGGTTAAGAGTGTTTCCTTTGGTAATCCTTCACTAATTACGCGCGCTGATCTCTGGGAGAGGGTACATGACAGATATTTGTTGGTTGGTAATGATTTGTAAGAAGCTGAGGAGACGAGTCACAGTTTTGAAAATTTACAGTGACTCACCATCCGAAGACGAACTGCGTCCCCTGCATTTCCTAAGCGATTTCCAGAGGCTGGCAGTTATTTCGCATTGATTTCTAAACGTGCAAAACACTGACTCTAATCAACAATAGATCTTGAATAACGTAAAAGGACGACTTAATCGTGTCACTCTTCTGGTTACCTGTCCTCCAGATCAAGCACGCTGGCCCGGGCGGGGCCCGTGAAGCCTTGCCACCCCGCCTGTGTCACCGCCTCTCCACCGCCCCCTGCCCTCCCCCCGCCCCAGGCCTGCCATGGTCACCTGAAAACTTCCTCCTCAGCTGCCTCTGGTCCCTTGCACCGACGTCCCTCTGCATGGACTGTCTCCCCTTCCGCCTCCACCATTCACTTTGCCTTTCCAACCGCCTCCCGTCCTCAGGTCTCAGTGCCATGTCGCCACCCCTGGGAGCCGTCTTGATTCCCTAGGACTGGGCGGGAGGTGTTTGCGTGGCACCCGTTGCTTCTATGCTGCTCTCTGCTTAGCGCCTTCCAAGCCCCTGGTCTGTGGTACTGACGTCACCCGCTTGTCTAGCAGAGCCACCAGGGGGGCAAATGACCCGAGGGCACTTCATGCCGGTGCCTGGCACAGGGCCTGAACACCGCAGGCGTCCGAGTGGCTGAAAGAACGCGCTGTCTGAATGTACGCGAGGAGGGACAAGGAAACTCGGCTGTGGGACCTGCTCTGGGGCAGGAAGTCGACAGGGGCTTTGGGGCCAGAGGCTTCTGTATTCCTGGAAACTCAGTGTCCTCCCCTCTGTCCTTGGTTAGCGTTCACCTTCCTCTTCACTCTGTTTCTCTTGTCATTCCCGTCACTGACTCTGCTGTGCTGCTTATTTGGCAAACAGCCCCCCTCTGTGGAGCGAGTGCTGGCAGAACGATGCTGTCACCTTCCCCTCGGAGCCTGAGGCTGAGGACCTCGGCAACTGCGACTTCAAAGTGTCCAGACTGGGCGGGGAGGCGGGGCAAGAAAAACATGCCTTCGGTAGCAATGATTCACAAAATGATCATATAACTTGGTTCTGGCTACAAGCAAAGAGAAATATTGAACAATAAAAAAATCCTAACTTTAAAACATTTTAAATGACTTTAGACTTGGAATCTAAACTTTTCCCCTCAAAAGTCCTTGTTTTTTTTTTTTGGCAAGTAGAATTTAAAGCTTCTTTTTATTTGTTTTCTTTATTGCAGGCAGCGCACACGGCCATAAACACTCCACTCAAGACAAAACTGGGCAAAGGCAAGAGAGCTTTATATACATTAATAGTGTCTTGCATTCTCCACATTTATTTTATTTCCTCGTTAGAAAAGGAACTGAAACGTAATTTGTAAAGTTACCTCTAAACTATACACATGCAGGAAAACTAAGATGAACAAAACTAGCAAATAAATGTTACAGTTTTTTTTTTTTTTAATTAAGACAGTTTTTTTAGCAGTGTTAGGTTCGCAGCAAACTTGAGAGGGGGCACAGAGATTTCTCATAGCTGCTACCCTCACGCAAGCATAGCAGCCCCCATCATCACATCCCCCACCAGAATGGGACATTTGTTACATTGCTGAACCTACACTGACACGTCATCATCACCCAAAGTCCACATTTCACATGAAGATTTACTCTTGGAGTGGTCCATTCTACAGGTTGGAATCCATGCACAGAGGCATTTATCCACCAATACAGTATCGTGCAGAGTTATCTCCATACCATAAAAATCCTCTGTGCGCTAACGATTCATCCTGCCCTATCCTCGAACCCCTGGCAACCACTGATTTTTTTATTACCTCCATGGTTTTGCCTATTCCAGATGCCATACAGTCGGAAATGACACAGTACGCAGCCTTTTAGATGGGCTACTTTCATTTAGTAATATGCATTTTCAGGTTCCTCTATATTTTTTCATGGGTTGAGAGCTCATTTCTTTTTAGCACTGAATAAACAGCATTCCAGTATCTGGATGAACCAGTCTATTTATCCATTCAACTGCTGAAGGGCATCTTGGTCGCTTCCAAGTTTTGACAGATGTGAATAAAGCTGTGATAACCATCTATGTACAGGCTTTTGTACGAACATGTTTTCAACTCCTTTGGGTAATCGCTGAATCGCACATAAGAGCATTTCCTCTTTAAGAAACCATCAGACTGCTTTTCAAGTGGCTGTACCACCTTGCACGCCCGCCAGCAGTGTGTGAGTTTCTGTTGTTGCACATCCGTGCCAGCATTTGGTTTTATCGGTGTCCCCAATTTTGGCCATTCTAATAGGTGAGGCATAGTATCTCCTTGCTGCTTGAATTTGCACTTCCCTGATGACAAATGATGTAAAGAATCTTTTAAAATATTTATTTGCCATTTGTATGTTTCCTCTGGCTCATTTGTTAATTGTTTTTTTCTGGTTTGTTTGTTAGGTTTTAGTGTTGAGTTTTACGAGTTCTTTGTTTATTTTGTTCTTTATCACATGTGTTTTCTGCAAATATTTTCTCCCAGTCTGTGGCTTGTCTTATCATGATCTTGACACTGTCTTTTGTAGAACAAAAGTTTTTTTTTTTTTTTTTTTTTTTAATTTTAATCAAGTCTAGCTCATCAACCATTTCTTTCATGGATTGTACCATGAAAAGAATTCCAGAAGGATTAATTGTATAAATACGAAAATAACAAAAAGTTTAATAAAGTATTAAATGAAAAAACATCAGCAGAAATTCATATAAATTGCAATGGAAGTAGTGGGGAGAGCTTTGAAAATATATAAACCGAGTCTCTCCTTATATGAAGGAACATGCTCTGCATTTCAAAAATTCACACAATGTAAAAAGACAAAAATGTTTATATAGCATATAGTAGACAAAGAGTGTACCTACTCTTAAAAAATATTTCTGTCGATTACTTTAAAAAATAGCAAACGATCCAATTCAATACAAGAGACTATAAGATGGTATATCTAGGAAGAGAAAACGCAAAAGGCTAATAATGTTAAAAGATGCCTAATTTTACTGGTGGTCAGAGAAATGCTAATTAAGAGCAACGATGATCTGCTATTTTCACACATGGCTTTATCAGTGATGAAGGGTCCAGCGCTAGTGAGTGTTGGTGAATGGGTGAGCGCGGGAAGAGCCTCGGCCTCGCTGGAAAACCATGACAGCAGTTTGGATAAAAATTTTCAATGCACATGTTTTATCCAGTTATTCTGATTCAGAAACTGCTATTATGTGAAAAAAATATAGTGATGTATATATATATTTATGTATAATTCTGTATTATATATATAGTATTATTACCATTTCAACAAAAAGAATTAAAACACCCATACAAGTATGCTTGTTTTAAAACAGTACAGAAAAATTTATAGAGGAATTCAAAGGAAAAAGTTTACAGCAATCATCTTGGGAGAATGAAGCCGCAAACAAATTATTCACTTATTTTCTGTATATATTTCTTGTTAAAATGGTTCCAGAAGCCATGCACACCCTTTAAATAAAGCATTCAAAATAAAGACACCCGACACAAAAAGGCAAAGGACCACAGGAGAGCCTGGCGGGCCCTCGCCCAGCGGAGTGCATCCTGGAGGTTGTTTTTGAGGGCGAGAAACTCAGGATGGGCGGAAGAGGCAGCTGGGGCAGTAGCCCGAGGCTGGGTCTGGAGAGGCGGGCGTCTCTCAGGGGCTGGGGGCGCTTCATCGTGAAGGGAATGGGCAGCGTTGACTGATTTTAAGTGGGCGAGCCATGCGAGGTCAAAAACAGTGCCCGCAACGCCTGATCGTAGAGGAACACAAAAAGCCAACACGTCCTGACCCTCCCTGTGGACCCTGACGCCGTGCTGCAGGGTGGGCAAGGCCGGCCGGCCGGCTCCGAGAAAAATGTCCCACGTCTGTGCTCGACCGGCCCAAGTCCGGGTACTTGACCTTTCATAGCTGACTCCAACAGGAGGTTCCTATGTGCTCCGTCAAGCCAGCAATGTGCGCTCTGCTTTAGACCACGCTCATTCTCTTTGTGGCTGATTTGTCAAAATGGAGTAGAATGACCAAACATGATACTGTAACTACTAGTGGTATCCTAAGCGCAACATTATTTTTGTATTTAATTTCTCTGGTCTTATAGCTCCTCTTAATAATCAAATTCATACGTACCTGGTGTAAGTAATATTCAGTTAATTACATGAAGGACAGATTCTTAGAGAGTAAATCTTTTGATCTGTTATCAATGTAAGAAAGTTACATTAATATATTATTATCTCAATAGTTTTATGTTTATGCACTTAACAATACTATTAAGCGTTAGATAGCGTGTTGGAAGGGAAAATTGCGAGTATGAAAAACAACATCCCCCCAGGATGTCTTTGCCTAGGATCTCATATATCAAGCATGAGCCTAGAGATATTTATGGTTAGGTGATAAAACTTGCTGGGGGAAAGTTGTGTGTAATAATGAACATGGAGAAGACATCTAAATCATCACGCTTCAAAAGGAAGTCGCGCTGAAAACAATCCGACCACGAAACGTGCCCCTGACATTGCACTTGTATCATCAGTAGGTGGCTCACAACTGAAATGACACATAAATCTTGAAAACTTACTCAGCCTCCGTACATACAACAGTAGGCTTCGACTTAAGTTCATGAACGACAGCAAACACGTACACTGAAATAGCTAATAATCTAGCACGTACAACACAGTGCATTCTGTTTCATAGACGTGGCCCATTCTATCTGTTGGTCCATTAAATTAGGTGAGTTATTCTCATTTTATATCTATAGATCACATACTCATTAATTATAGTGACTTCTGCAAAAAAAAAAAAAGTGTTTCTACACTGCAGAGGAAGCAGAGTAAAACATTAATCTTGTTACTCACAAGTATATATGACCACCTTCTACCCGGAATGGGAGGTGTAAAAACCAGGCATCTGGCTTCTGCTGCTAACTCTTCTGGACTGCTAGGGCTTTACCTGGGCCGAGCATCCCAACCAGCGATAATTTGCAACCTGTGGATTCTGTGCTGTGTCCTGTGCCTTTCCGCACAAGGGGTCTGATAACATGGACACTAGTTTCTTGCCCCCGTCATATGGCTCAGCGTCAGCCTGCTCATTGGTCCACCTCACAAATGAAGACTGTGGGGCTTCATTTCCATTTTCAGATCGGCTGGGTCAGTTGGTCTACTGGGAGCACACTGAGTTACATCAGGCAGCTCCCGTTCTGTTGCTGCTGTGGAATCTTCCTCCTTACCCCACTCATATCAACCTAATTTCTTATCAGAAAGCTGGCAATTACTTAGGATTATATCCTTGAATGAGACACCTTTCCTAAACCAAACCTATTTAAGTAACCCCAAGAGGGACGGTACTGTCAATATTTTTAGCTGTAAACATCCTTTTGATCACCAACACCTGGTGCTCAGTGAATATATCATTACTTGGCTGGTTACATGTAAGCCCATCTGTGCAAAAATGGCCATGAGCCAGCTCAGAGTTGGCCAGGCCTGTGTCCTAAACATGGGTGCCAGGCGATGATGAGTTGTAATGACCTTCATAACCCTCTGAAAGTAAGAGAGCTCATAAAAATGTCCTATATGAGGCAGTGATGTGGAGATATGGAAAACACATTATGAAATATATTAAAATATAAAACTGCACATTTATATGGTAATTATAAAGCCCGCTTAATATATTATTTCATCTTTTCTTTATGAGAATTTTTGGGATGTATGAGTTTTACCATATAAGTTTGAGTGAGAAAGTAATACCAATAACACTCTGGGATGATCTATGGATATGGAAATCATGAGTTTACTATTTTTAGCTCACTATCTGCCTCAAATCCTTGCATGCACATATTAAATATACTGTCGTTAGTCTTTATCTGTGCTATAATGTCTGGTAGAAAATTATTTAGGTGTCATCACAATTGACATCAAGTCGTGTTTTGCTATTTTCTAACCTCGTTTTATAAAACTGGGAATATATTTGCTGCACATATGAAATTCCATATATATTTGAATATAAATAAATGTTTATATGTTTTTTCTCAAATTTCTATGTTTGTCTGACAGTCAAAGATAAATCAAGCTATCAGTGTAACCTCAGCAAGTGATGTATGTGTTGCCAGGGCTTGCGGCCAGTTACCCCGGCTACAGCTTTCTATCCTGGTCCAGGGTTTCATTAGCTACAGTTTGCCCATCATGCTGTGACTGAAGTACTTAAAAAAACATTTATTCATACATTAAATGAGAGAAAATTTAAATGAATTTTCTGGACTCCACTGAAGTCTCAAGAGAATAAGATGGTGCATGAGAAATCCGATTGCATTATAAATATTTGCAGTGTAAATTTGTCAAAGGGTCAATTTCCAGTATATTTCCTCTCCCCCAGAATGCCTCAATATAGTAGACTCTTCAGGGAAATCACACTGTGGAAATAAGTGATTTATGGTGTCAGTTTATGTTTCTAAAGAAGAGTAGTGTGAATTGAGTATGTGTGTTTGGTAATTTCCTTCACGATATCATAATCATTTTTTTGGTCCTTTGAGAATGAAAACCATTTTATTGCGTTTTGTGCTCTGAACACACAAAAATGTTTGATGGAAAGATATGTAGATTCTCAATAGACTTGGGGAAGGGTAAAGAGAGGTCTCCGGCAGCTCCAACACAAAATCATACAGTTTGTACCTATCACGGCAGATTTTCCCACATGCCCCTGCTCACCCCATCATGGCAGAGTTTCCCACACGCCCCTGCTCACGTTTTTAGGATCAGGACCGCAGTGAGCTATCGTGACTCGGAAGTAACAATAAAAACAAAATCATCGTCAGCTGCCCACAGAAGACACCACCTGCACGATGTGAAACGGACAAATAGCCCAATGGGTGTGCCTTCGCATTGATATCAGGATGCTAATTCTGCTCGTGCCCACATCTACACTGAAGTCTAATGGCGACTGCTTCCGTGATATTAAGGAGTGACGATCCCTGCCTTGGACTAGTTTACGATTCCTGAAAAGTAAAAGGTGACTTATAGTCGAAATTACCAAAAGCAAGAGCACACCTGAGCAAATCGTCACTAAGCATGGGTGAGTGCTCCATCACAGGTCTGCTCGTGCACCGGCGTTCATTCTGCATTTTGTGTGTCAGGTGAGGTGCTAGGTCCTGTGGGTACCAAGGTGGAAGGTAAAACACGTGCCTTTAGGCATCTCAGCCGATACCGTGGGGAGACATGAAAATGACTGCAATTGGGCAGGTGTGGCCAGGTGCTGTGGTAGGAACGGATGGGGAAAAGAACGGAGAGATGACAGCCTCAGACAAGGGCATGGCCTGGACTTCACTGCACCAATAATGCAGAGTGAGTGACCGCTTCTGGTGGTAACGAGTGACGTAGCAAATTGAGGGTCACGACTGCAGCGAGCCAGTTCCCTCAAGTAAGCTTTAAGGATTCTCTGACTTCACACTAGCCCAGACTTTTGATTCCGCAAACGAATAAACAAACAAAATAATAATTAATAATAAATAGTAATAACTGGGTTACTAACAACTTTTAAAATACTGATAACTGTACTTCACATAAATTCTACTAGCAACATGGTGGTTATGTTAATAGCAATACAAGGTATGTATGCTTGAAATTCTAATTTAGAACAAATTTGTTTTACAAAAGTTTTGTAAATTGGTTTTCTTGATCCAAGTTTATAATTTGGTGGTTTAAACTGACAATGAAAGACATCCATTTATTCTGGTGCTTTATTTTTTTATCTTATTAAGGTATAATTGACACACTTTATAATAAAGTGCAGATATTTAAATTATAAAATTTGATCTCCACATACATTAAGTATACAACTAGGATTATTATGTCCTCTTAACAAATCAACCCTTTATCATTATAAAATTTCCTTCTTTGTCATATTCCTTGCTCAGAAATCTACTGGTCTGTAATTCACAGAGCCAAGCCAGCGTTTAATTTTTTTAAACTCATTTTAGCATGGTATACCTTTTCCATCTTTTTATTTTTTTTCTATTTGTATCTTTCTATTTAAAGTAGGTTTCTTGTAGGCAGTACATAGATATATAGGTGGGTATGCTTTTTTTTATCCAATCTAAACATCTCTGCCTTTAATTGAGGTGTCAAGAACATTTACATTTAATGCAATTATTTATATGATTTTATTCAAGTCAGTCATCTTACTGTTTTCTATATTTCTCATACCTCTTTGTCTTTTTTCCTCTTTTCTGCCTTATTATGTTCATTATTTTTGCGCTCCCATTTTATCTTCTTGGCACATCAGCTATAGCTCTTTTTTATTTCGGTTGTTGCTTAGGGATTATACCATAAATTATAATACTCACCTTTAACGTATCACAGTCTATTTTAGAGTGATGTTAAGTCACTTCTCACTAGTATAAGAACTTTCGAAAATCTTCCAGTTTTTCCACGCCTAGCTTTGTGCTATTGTGGTCATACACTTTTATACATGTTATAAACCTACAATACATTCCTTTTTATTTAAAGAGTTAGTTACTTAAAATGTATTTAATAAAAAAATATTAGATATTTAATTATGAAGTTCGCATTCCCAGTGCACTTTATTCTCGTGTTTCCATCTGATATAATTTTCCTTCTGCTTCAAGGACTTCCTTTAATATTTATTGAACTGTAGTTCTGCTAGTGATAAATTCTTTCAGCTTTTCTATGTCTGAAAAAGTCTGCTTCGACTTCGTTTTGAAATTTGCTTTTGATGGGTATAGAAATCTAGGTTGAAATATTTTGTTCTTTCTGTATTTAAAGCAGCATATTTTCCATTTCAGACATTGTAGTTTTCCTCATTAAGAGTTTAGTTTAGGTCTGTTTTACATCTTCCATGTCTCCACTTAACTCTTTCATGTATGGGATGCAGCTATAGTGACTATGTTAAAGCCCCTGTGTGTCATTTGTAACATGTGGGTCAGTTCTGGCTCAATTTTGATTGGTTGGTGTTTCTCCTCATTATTGGTCATATATTTTCATGACTTGTAATCTTTGACTGAATGCTAAGTATCATTAACTTGCCATGTTGGATGCTGAATAATTTTATAGTCCAAGAAATATTCTTGGACTTTTTGTTACAATATAGTTACTTGGTAGTGGTTTTATCTGTTAGGGTCTTGCTTTTCAGATTTGTTAGTTGGGTCCAGAGAAGCATTTAGAATAGAGAAAATTATTTCCCACTACTGAGGAAAGGTCCCTCTGAGCATGGTAGCCAGTGCCCCGTTAATTACGACATTTTCCAGTCCGGCTGTTGGTGAGAAGCAGCATCCCAGCCCTGCGTGAGAGCCAGATACTGCTTCTCAAACCCTTTCAGATAGTTTTTACTGTAGTCTCTGGATTCTTTCTTTATGTAGTTTTTTTTTTTTTCCCCTGCGGACTTTGTCCTATAAACTCTAGTTTCAAGATTCTCAGATCTACCTTTTAAACTCAGAGAATCTGCTGGACTCTGCCTGGAAAATCCTTCCCTGGGACACAGCCTGTATACTCTCTCAAGGCGACGCACCGAGGCAACCACAGAGCTCACCTCATTTTTCTGTCTCAAGATTCACTGCCCTCTGTTGCTGGCATCTTAACAACCACTGTTTCATATGTTTTGTCCAGTTTTTGTTTGTTTGTTCTCAGGCCAAGAAAGAGTAAATCTAGTCCCCGATTCACCATTTTTATGGAAGTAGAGACAGGTACTTCATTATTAAAATTGTTCAAAAATCCAGCTTGACCTGAGTGTGCTGATCAAAGCAGAAGCAACGCTCTTTATAGTTTCATTCAATTCCATCTATTCTAGGTTAATCGAGAGAGGACAAGAATCAGCCTTCCCCAGCTTCAACTCTATTTCTTTTTTTCTCCACCCACACAAACCTTAGAAGTAGACTCTTGTCATCCTAGAGAGAGATGAATACAAAAGATTGCCAACTATCCTCACCCTGAAGCAACTTGTGTCCAGACCTGAAAAGCTTGGGGTCTAGGACACTCGATGCAGAGAAATTAGGCATTTATCCGAGAGGATGTTACAGACCCCCAATGCAGCAGATGATAGTTGAGAATTACAGCTTACTCATTTGCTTGAAGATAAGGAGTATTTAGAGTTACAATAGCAATAAACAAATTTCTTAACTTTAGTGGAGGTCATGGAAACGTAGTGATAGCACTGAAAGTTTTCTAGAAATGTCTGTTGCAAAATAGTAGCTCAGAAAAGGAATCACTGAACTGATAGCACAAGGAGCACCTGGAATCCACGTAAGACATTTATCGAGGTGCAGAGCCTTCTTCCCTGTGATGAGCAACGGCCGTCCCAGAGGACTCATGGAGCAGCTCCGCTTCGTAAGTGGCTTCCCAGACTAAGGTTCGATTGTGAATGAAAAGTAACTTCCCTGGAAATATTTTTGATGTTGTGGTCAGTAGGAAAAGTCACATTTCATAAAAAGGCTGAAAATAGTGTATTTTTTTTTTAAATTGGTTATTTTGCCAGATGCTAAAAATATACATTTTGCTCTGAGCAGGAGCATATTATTTGTCTTTAGGAATGAAAAAGAGTTGCCTGGAAAAGAGTTATTTAAAATAAAATGTCAGAGTAATAGCTTTTGAAATCAAGATATTAATCTGGAGAACAAAAAGGTAATACGAAACATCAAGCTAAACTTTGAAGCTAAATATATTCATATAATTAAATCAGAAAGAGAAAAATGGCAACAATTGAAATGTGTGCTTCTTCCTAGATAAGGTCTCTGACTTTGAGGGCTTTAGTTTGTTGCACATTTAACACTTAATTGATGATAAAGAGGATAAGGCAGAGGACAAATACAGAGTAGCATGAAAGTTGAACAAAGTAGGAAGTTTGCAAAAAACAGCTCTATAAAATGAAGACAAAAATTGACTTACGAGGCATGTTATAACATATGGTAAGATATTTTCCCATATCATTAAAAATTAAGTTAACCCGTTACTTTGCTTAAGCAGAAGAAAGGCTCGGGGAGATTAGGTTCAATGAAACACTCGAATCGGCCCTTCTGTGCTCTCAGAGCAAGTTTTAAACTGCCAGGAGGAAGAAAAGAGAGAGAGCAACAGAGAAACTCTGGAGCTCCTGCTTGAGTGTTGACAGCCTGGACCTATCGCCCTGCCAAAGAACGCCTCTGGCTAGAGAGAAGCCGGCATTCATGATAAAAGCGCCTTAGGCTCAGTTTACTTTTCTGAGTTAGCTTTAGAGCAGCTGAGATACAGACCTGCAGGGTCTCTGCCAATATATCAAACCTGACCTTTTTGGGAAAAGAAAATTAACTTTTAAAATCGGTGGTAGACATAAGGGTTAGAAGATGGTAAAGAGAAAGACTATATATTATTTCTATTATTTAAATCTATTTAATCATATAATATGAATCCATAACTATGGGATTTTAGAGCCATTTATGACTTTAAAATAATAGAAAAGTATATTATATATCTATTGACATTTGATGCCGATAGTGACATTGCTAAAATTATTAAAATTTAGTTAAATGGGTATGTCAACACATAGCTATCCTATTTGAACAAAACTAGATAAGCATGTTTCTCTTAGAATCACTATCAAATGTATCAAAAGCTCATTTTTAAACAATTGAAATGAAATTCTATATCTATTTCTGTGATTTTCTTTGATCTCATTTCCATTTCTCCCATTTCATGTCCCACTATACTTAGCACTATTCCATAACTCAGCAGTTGTGACAAATATTTGTTGATTCAACCGAATGAAACGTTGACAATTACTGCAACTTTAAAAAGTAACTGAATGCATTATAACGTCATACAGTTAACTGATGTTTCGCCCACGTGCTTCCCCCAGAAAAGTGAGTCTTTCAACAATGGGAACCAGGTAATCACATTCTTCCCCTGCTTACTCTCCTCTAGTTTTCCATAGCACAAGAGAAGTGAAACCCCAACTTCTTACCAGGGTGTCCGGCCCTGCGGGATCCGGGCCAGCCTAGGCTCCGCCCGCCCACACTTCCAACCCTCTCCTCCTGGTCCTCAGCCACGCCACGCTCATGCCCTGCTTGAGACTCGGTGCTGGCTGCTCCCTTGGTCAGGTGAGCTCTGCCCTCTGAACTTCAAACACCTGGTTCTTTCTTGCCACTTAGGTCTCAGTCCAGGATCTTTGAGACACAAACTAAAGGAGCCTCCGCCCCACTCTGCTCCCTGTTGATGGTGTTATCCTACATGGATCTCCGCCGCAGCACGTGTCACCACCTGACATTATCTTAATTAACGAACATTTATTTATTTCTTTTAAATCGCCTTCTTCTCTCTCCACCCTGGGAACATGCAAAGTCCCCGACAAGGCCACTGACCCTCGCTTTTCTATCACGGAATTTCTGGAACCCAGAAGAGTGCCAGGCACACATTGCCAGGCGTAACTGAATCAATGAACCAGTGAATAATCGAATGAATGAACTAATGAATGGAAAGTATATACAATTTATCAACCCAGATCCAAAGGATGGTGGGAAAAGAGCATTTTTTAGAAATGGATTTTAATTTTGCCTGAAGATCAATGTTTCTATTAGTCATCTCTTTTTTTTTTTTTAAACGAAGCACTGTGCCTTTAAAGAAATGTCATTGGTAGTACTTCGATGGGAGACCACCTAGGAATACCAGGTGCTGTAGGCATTAAAAAACAAAAAGAAAGAAAAGAAAGAAATGTCATTGGTCTCAGAATATAGTGCAGTGGACATGTTGGAATGACATGAAGGAAAAAGTGTCTCATGGAAATTCAACTATATCACATTAAAAGGTCTTGGGTTCACTCTTATATGCTAAAAACTTAAGAGAATATATTCTTTAATAGTAATAACAATAACAATAATACTCATCCGCATAACAGCACATAATTTTAGGCAAGAAATCAGATATTATAAAAAAAAAAAACCTCTCCACTTCAGAGAAAAATTTTATAGTTTAACACATGCTTCTTAAGTCAAGGATGGGGGTGTTTTGTGACTATGTTTCTAAAAATTAAAACGGACAATGAAAAAACAAGCTTAATGGGCAAGAGATTTTCAGTCTCCAAGTCTAAAATTAATAGGTACCACTTAAACTGATTACGGCGGAATCATCAATTAAGTTTTATAGCAGAGCTGTGTAAGAAATCAATCAACAAAATATTAGTGATCCATCTGCTCATCACAAAAAATTCTGGCAGATATTATTAGCTTAATCATATGATATCGGGAGGAAAAAAAATAAGAAAAATGGCTTAGCATCTCCCAAAGGCATGCAATAAGGTTCCAAATCAATTTGAATTTATAGATATCTTGGCTAATCCATAATAACCTTATTCCACAAACACTAAATTTTCAATACCTTTTCAAAAAAACAGAATCCATATACCAGGTGCTCAATTTACAAGTCATTCTGATATAGTTGGATGAAAGGCTTTCATAAACAACTCAAGTTTGAAAATTATAGCTGTGGATATACTTTCGGATGTCACTTTCTCTGGGAGTATTTGTAAGCTACTTCACACTTAAGGAAGATACTAAAATAAAAAGTGAAAAAAATCACAAAGGGAAGTGAGGTATAACTAAATTATCTAAGACCAAAAAACTGAGTTTCTTTTGGCAGTTTCGAGGGCGGTAGAAACGTCAAACTACAAAGGTTACCATGAAAAGCCCTGTGAATTCTCAAGAGATGGTAGAAGGTGAGAAACAAGAGCCTGAAGGCATATATTTGTGTCAGAAAATTTTGCACAATGTAGTGACAAGCAGAAACATGTCTTTGGGAACTTTATGTGCTGGATATCTGCTATTGTCACTTCGGGTCCACTCTCTACCTTTCTCCACTCTACTTTCTGGCCCAGGAATCTGACCTATATGGGCTACATTGGTTTTGGTCAATTGGAAGTCCCAGAAAGAAGAGGAGAAAGGGTCAGAGGCATTTGTTTCTAAGGCTTCACTAAATATAACAGCCATGGCTGAGAATTGAACAATGGAGCAACATGCATAATATTTAGGGTTATTTTCTGCATCGAGTACCATGCAATAGAAATTGAAACAGGAACTTGGACAAAGTCTAGGGATTAATGATCCCCCGTAGAAGCTGGAAAAACTAAGACGATCGTGGTCACAGTCAGTTACTCTCAACGATCATCCTTGGATTTAAAATAAAATGCCTTATGGAACGCTTCCCAATTTAGAGTAAAAGGAAATAGACAACGGGAATAGAAAGATAAATTCAAAGAACATGTCACAGGAGAAAAAGCTATTACGTCCCTCCTGGGAATAACAATGTTGCCTTTATAAACGAAACATGATTGACTTAGCCTGACAATACTTGAAAGTAATTGTATCAATGGAGATAAAGGATTGACTGCAGTGGAGAAAGGTTGAACAATCTTTGAGGATCAAAAATATTTGGAAACCCTTCAGACAGTTCTGTGGGTTCAGAAACAAAATTAGCTATGTAAGAGGGGTCGTAAAGAAGCGAGATGCTATGCTGCCTGCCTACTCACACCTCCTAATAGAAATTTGGAAATAAAGAGCGAGGAAATAGGAATGAAAAGCAACTCACCCCCCCAGAACACTGTAAAGGAATGATCACATTTCATAAGGCTGGAAAACATACTTCTATAAATTTCAGCAAAATCAAAATAAAACCATTACCATCAGCACCGCTACTTTTCAATGACTAAGGCAAAA
>NW_006438073.1:6147375-6162133 GCF_000325575.1 Pteropus alecto
GAGGGATAAAGAGTAATGTCAGTTTATACAAGGAAGAAAAGCTGAACCTGGAACACAGACTCAGAGGTGGTTTTTTTTAACCTCTGTAATATACACTGAAGACAAAAATCGTTCTTCAGGGTGTGTGAAGTGAAGTAAAAGTTTAGTTTATGACAAGGTGTATGTATAAAATATTGTGTGTAAATTTAATTCCTATATGCTAATTGTTTACAGAACTAGACTTAACTATTCTACTGAGACAAACAAACGTCTTTTGGGAAGAGTCAAGGAGCATTTGGAACAATGGGCCCGTCCCTCCTGCGTGATGTACCTGCAGGTGTCGACTGCCCCCGTCGGCACGGGCAGACCTCTTAGAGTCACACCCTTGGGTGTCGGAGCAAAGTTCTGATGCATAAAGATCCTGAAACTTTTTGGACTAAAACGGAGTTTAAAGATTGACCTGGCCTTTTAATTATCAATTTTACCTTCCTTCTCCAGTGCTATGAGTGATCGACAGCTAAAATAGCCATCCTTACTCTTACAGCTAAAATCTTGACAGTTGTGTTTATGATGTATATTTAAAAATCTGTATTTCAGAGAGTTACTTGGGGCTAATGACCTATCTTTAGATTAAATCTATATTTCCAAAATATGAAAAATTCTGTGTATTCTAATCATATGAAGTAATTAAAAGTATATAAAGCTTTTTAAAATAGCAACCATCAGATAATATTTTATTTCTATATATGCGATTAGTTTGATTGCCTGGCATAAGTGTACTTTAATGGGGAAATGCCTTAAAAACGATCTTTTGGAGAAAACAGATGATAGGTAGATAAGTAGGTAGGTAGGTAGGTAGGCAGAATAGATAGGTATGTAGGTGATAGGTAGATGATAGATTAGATAGACAGGCAGATGATAGATGATAGATATACACCACACTGCATTATGCTATGATATAATGACATACCGAGTACTTTAAATGTGTTGTTATATGCGGACCCTTCAATAAGTCTATTACGTGGGCATTTTCATTTTATCATGTATACAGAGAGTGAACAGTATAACCATGACTCAGTCTGAAGACAAAGCCTATGATTTTGTTTTGTTTTGTTTTGTAATTTTAAAATTTTGAAATAACTTCAGATTTATAGAGAAGTTACAGAAATTGCACAAAGAAATCTCATATAGTCTTCCTTTAGACACCCCCAAATGTTGGTATTTTACCACATTTAGTGTCCCTCTCTTTCTAGTTATACGACATATATGATATATAGTTACATACATAATTACATACACATACATGTGCATATAATTTTTTTCCAAATCTTTTGAGAGGAAATTGTAGACATGATGTTCTTTAGTGCTAAATACTTGTTTTTATTTCCTGAGAATAATAAAATTCTCTTACATAAACACAATATAGTTATAAAATCAGGAAATATTGAAATATTAGTGAATTAATTTAACAAATCTAATGTTTATTTGTAAATTGTACCAATTATATCAACAACGCCCATTATATACTGAGTAGAATTCTGGCCCAGAGTTTGATCCAGGATCGCATGTGGCATTTGGTTGTTATGTCCTTTTAAAGTCCTATGATCAGGTACAGTTCTTCAATTTGTCTTCTCTCGTGACCTTTTCTTTTTCTGTTGACTGGAGGCCAGTTATTGTGTAGAATGTCACTCAATTTGGGTTTGTTTGATATTTCTTCAATGTCAGGAGACATATGCCATCGATTCGTTCCAATATGTTAACTTTGATCATTTTGCTGCCGTGGTGTCTGACAGGTTTCTCCACTGGTAAGTCGCCATTTTTTTAAAATTTTTACTAGGAATAAGTGTTTTCTGGGGAGATGATGAGGGCTGTGCGAACATCCTGTAGTTAATCAAACTCTTGCTCACTAGCTTTAGCATCCATTGATGATCCTTGTCTGAATCTATTTTTATTACGATGATTGCCAAACTGATTTTGTAAATGTATCATTCCTTCTACATGTGGCATTTTCCTGAGAGGAAGAGGTCTTCTAAGCACTCACGGACTTCCACGATTATTTGGCTAAATCTATACAGATGCGTGGATTCCTACTGTTTTACTAGGTTACCATCTGTTGATTATAATATCATTATTTATTTTGATGCTCAAGTTCTCCTGGACCTACCCAATGGGAAGTCCATCAAGCTGTGTGTTCCTGGCATGTCTCCATCGTCACGAGTCTTTCCTTACTTTGTGGAGCAAGAAGATATTCCAGGGTCATATTGTACTTTTGCCGAAATCAACCCTATTCCAGAATCAACCCTTTCTCCAAAAAGCCAAGTTCTTTGGTGGAGGAAGTGTTTAGAAGGCAAGCCCTGAGTGGCAGTCATGCTCATTGCAACTGGGATGCCCAGAGCCTCCGGGTCCTCTAAGACTGAGCTCAGAACCACGTGTGTCACGCACAGAACATTTGTGCCCATGATCGCTGTAATTCAAATCAAGCACCAAAGAGCTTAATCTAGACTTCTCCTTTTCAATATTTGTCTTGTTTTCTTCTCTATCCTTGTTGATGTTTTAAATCATAAAACATTAACATGATTACGAAGGGCAAATAGGTTCAGGAAAGAGTCACTCCCCTAACCCATGCCACATCACGGCCATCCACACGCGCCTTCCCCTCAAGCCCAGTTCATCCACTATGGTTGTCATCTCATTTGTTTCTGGGTTACTCATCCTGTTTCTTTTATAAAAATAAGCAGACACGTGCATACTTTCTTATTTCTGAGAAGTCCAGCTCCTGGTTAAACACCTGTGCGTGACTCCAGACTGAGCTGCTTCGCCCTGTGGGCCTCACTGGGGAGGCTGTGTCCCCACGCTGGGCTTGGGGGTGGCCGGTGCACGGAGGTCTCCGGGGGAGGTGCAGCCAGGGTTTGAGGCCTCCTGGCCCGTCACACCCCGTCCGTGTCTGCACTCCCAGCCCTTGGCAGCCTCAGTCCTGCGTCTCCACGTGAGGCCTCCTGATGCGGAAGGAGAGGACCCCTGGGAGGCACCCTCTCCCTCCTGACTCAACACCCAGTACCATGCCACCTCCTGTCTTCCACACTCGCGTACACCTGGAGCCCACAAAAGTGCTGAGGTGCCCCCCCACATCTGTGCGGATACCCCAACTCTTCACGAGTGCGCCCCTCCCCTCAACGGGAGAAAATGGAACGGGGAGTCGGTGCTTCCTTTGATTTTAAGCTCTCACTTATGTAATCATGGGAAGTGACCAATGACAGGCTCAACTGATCTCAGGCGTGTTGCTTTAACGGGCCGCTCCGACGCCTGGCAGCTCAGCTCTCTACCAGCTCAGCGGAGCCCCTGACGATTCTCCATTTGCTCTCGCACAAAGGGTCACACGATATAGGTCATCGTTTGCATTTTGCTTTTCTCGTCTACTGGTCCATTCTATAAATCACCCCACACCGCTGTGTAGAGATCTTTCTCATTCTCCTTCCCAGGCTGCACAGCACTCCACTGGATGGCTGTCCTTAACCACATTTAGACGTTTAGGTTGTTTCCCCAATTTTTCAACTATAAACAATCACCTTGCGTGCATGTATTTTCCTATTGCTGGAAGTTAAGTTCGCATTGTCTGCAAAGTATATATTTTTGAAACACACTCTCTTGAGTGCACTTACAGCATGATTCTAGGAGAAGTTTTGCAATCAATCCTTTAAAAAGTAGAAGCCAACTGCTCAGATTTAGCAGGTGTGTCTCTTCCTGTGGCGGCGGGTATGGGTTCTCTGACTATGAGTTCTGAAACCCGATGCTAACGGATCACCACATTGCCTCAGTGAAGAAGAGAGACCCACGCACCAAGAGCATCACTGGCCTTTACTCTTTTGAGGGGGGAAGAAACTTCTCGAGATTATAGTTTTGTTTTGTTTTGTTTTTTTTCCCTCAACCTCAGTAACCAGTATTTGGGCTAAGGATGATGATCAAAAGCTCAAGGAAAAAATAAAAAGAAGAGCTATATATCAAAGGCACCTCTCAAGGGAATATCAGCACAGCGTTCCCAGCTGTCAGTCAGAAGTGCAAAACCAGCTCTGTTCAGGGCAGTGCATATTCTCTCCTCCGAGGTCCCGTTTCAGCTTTGGCCTAATTTCCAGTGGAAACAGATCTCGGAGCTGCAGACTGCCGGCTACGTTCTGAGTTGCAGAGCCTGCTTTCATTCGATGCGGGACTCTTCTTACTGGCTCCTCTCTCGCCTTCAACTGCTCACCCTTCTACTCTGTGAAACTGAAGCAGATTGCAATGTGTTCTATAAGATTCGAGCCAGAAGAATTGGGGAGTTATTCAGATAAAATGCATAGAACACGGCCATGTCCTTGGGCGGGAAAACAGTAAGCAAAGAACTTCTCAGTCTCGGTACCGGAAGTATGAATGCTTAGCTGTTACCATCGTGTCCAGGGCTGAGGTCAGAGATCAAATGTGAATGACATAGCCGCGGAAAGGACCTACTCGCAGGGTAGAATATTTTATTCTTAGAGATGGAAATCGATTTGTTTTAAGTTGACTGAAGTTCATTTACACGAAACAGAACCTTTGTATAAGAGAGCATAAACTGACAAGATAAGTATTCATTCTGAACCTCTAAAACGGAAAAGAACAGTTCAGAACTGCCAGGATGAAGGTCTCCGTCTGGCATT
This sequence comes from Pteropus alecto, assembly GCF_000325575.1. Classification (NCBI taxonomy): domain Eukaryota; kingdom Metazoa; phylum Chordata; class Mammalia; order Chiroptera; family Pteropodidae; genus Pteropus; species Pteropus alecto. Next base: position 6,152,025 of record NW_006438073.1, read on the forward strand.
TCAGATTTACTGGTATTTTACAGAAGCCAGTTTTATGTTATAGGGCAATTCTCTGCCAGAGGGAAAAAAAGGCAGGAATCCATAGCAAATTCCAGTTTCTTTTCTGTAAACTGCATGAGTCGTTTACAGATCACATACACGAATCAGATTAATACAGACTCAGCAAAATACCGATAGGCCAGACAATCATTGAGCCTTTATTCCATTACCCAATTTCCATATACAAGACTTCGCCGGGAGCCCTACACGCTGCCCGCGGGGAAGAGCACACTCTGAGGTGGGTAAAATGCTCCATGTCCCTTCTTTCTGGTCCTGATCGGTATAAAGGGAACAGGACTTTCGATTGCCACTGCCTGTCCCTTGCCAACCTCCTTCGTCTCCCACTGCCAAGGGCAGAAAGAACTGATCTGATGACCCGCATGCAGTTTGTTGATTGGGCCATGTTTACTGTAAGTGGGCTCAATCAGAAGCGGGGTATGAGAAAGTTATGCAAGTTACCCAGGAGTAGTGTCCTCATGGTCCAAGCCTGCTGGTCACTGAGTGATGACGACCTTGAGATCACACTACACTCGGTGAGAAGCAGAAGGTCCTCTTCAGCCTGGAGCCTAAATCGGCAGTGTGGTCCAACCTGGCCTGTGAAGGGAGGGACGCTGCAGCTCCGGGCACAGGTCTGGCTGGCAGCAAGGTGGTCCTTCGCTTCCTATTTCATGGGAGTTACCTCTGCATGTTTCTCCAGGGACGTGCAGTAACGAGAGGGGATGGGCAGGACCGGTGGACACCAAACACACCAAAACTCGCCCCCCAAAACCCTCCCCTGCTCTACTGCAAACTCAGGTACCTCCACTCACTGCAGACTGTATGGAGCTGGCTCAGATTTCTGCCTCCCACACCAGCAATAATCTGTCTTAAATACTTCCAATCGTACCGTGCTGAATCTTTTCTGTTCTATATTTTTAATTGTTCCGTAAAGCTTTGTGAAGTAGGGAAATAGCTTTTGTCAACAGCTGTCTGTAGAGCAGTTTAGGTGGAGATCGATTTCATGGAGTTAGCGTTATATCATAGCGAAGAGTCTATTCTTTGCATTCTTCAAAACGGGTTTCAAATGCAGCTCGAGGGAGCACTAGTTATGTAACATCAGACGGTTGCTAACGTGGACTTAACTTCCATAGCTTTAAAACGAGGAAAATGACATTTACCACAGGAGGCTTCCGTTGGAATTAGGCATGAGAATGTAGAGAGAATACGTGCCATGTTTCCTGGCCACATTAAGGGCCCAGTAACTTATCCATCATCGTTGTGTCATGAACGCTGTGGAAAAACAGGATTCAGACCAAATAACAGAAAATGTGCCTTCAACAGGAACCTGAAAAACTTCACAATTAAAGCTACAACGAACTATTTCAGGGACGTTTGATAAACTAAGGTTTGTTTTACCAATTCATCGGAGAATTCTTCACTAGAAACGGTTTTTCTCAGCAGAGGACCAACAGTGCTGGCTTCTGTGCCTAATTAATTTTCTGTTTTCTCCATCCCATTAAATGGTCCCTTTGAGGAAATCAGATCCATCACCTTCTGAGACCGCCTGTCACAGCAAGAGACTACACGCTCCCACATTTCATGGTTAACCTTTTCGGTCACTTAGCTTTCCTTCTGCTCTTCTGCGTCCCATGATGAATAAAGTCTGCAGGCATCTTAAAATAAACCAGTCTCAGCATGGACGAAGAAAGGCCGGGGAGAGCCGCCCCTGTCAGCGTGTGCCCCACTGAGGGAGCGGGTCCTCGAGCGGCAGGCACAGACCTGCAGGAAAGATCTGGCAAGTGCTGAAAACAGAGGCTCCAAGACCTTCATGAAGAGGCGAGTCTGGGAGGCTCACGGCTCCATGGCGCCAGCGTTGATGTTTTATTCTTTGGAAATGTGGTTAAAAGAAGATTAATTGACACCAGTGATTAAGAAAGCCGTTTTGAATGAGTTGAAGAGTCTCGATTATAAAATATTTGAAAACAAAAGCATTTTTATTATTTTCAGTCCTTTACGGCAATACAAATTCAGCTCCTGTACTATTGACAGGGGCCTGCTCTTAAAAAGCAGTGTGACTGATTTACAATTGGTATGGAAAATGATAATATATAACCTGATAATTTCAAAGTGATGTATAAGTTTTACCGACTTTCCATAATTGTCTCTAATTCTCCCTACATACTAGGACTCTTTTTTCCCCCCAAGAGCATAAAGATATCTTGAGTTCACCTCTATACCATATACTAAATCCTAAAGGCGTGGGTTCTACAACACTCAGATTACTACATAAAGACTTTATAAATATTATGTGAAATTCTAAGTTAAACATAAAACCTGAAGTACTACACGCAGCAAGGCACCTGCCTGCCTTCCTATTATTATTTCCCCATAATTTAGCCTTGATGCACTGCCTGAATGTCGCACCATTCTTTGACATTCATATGGCTCTATTTAATATCAAAAATTCTTCCACGAAGCCTTGCATACTTCCTTCTATTCACTCCCGTGATCAGCCGCAAGTGGTTTCTTCACTGGCTCATACAACATTTCAGGATGAGCTACCAAGGTTATCTGTCTGCTACCAGAACCATAATCACTATGGCTAAAATCCTATAACTAAATTTACATTACATGGAGACAGGCAAGTTCATCCATCACCTGAGCGCTAGGTGTTGTCTTTGCCTCTCTCTTCATCATTGGTCCTTCCTTTCGGCCCTGGATGACTACGCTTTCAATCAGTAAATCAAAAGTCATCTGGCTGTTACGTGCTACCAGGCCCCCGGGAACCATGCAAGGCGCGGCCAAGGGCCTTAGAGTGCTCTGGTGATGCTGGAGCCTTTCCGCCCCGCGCGCCCACCCCCAGAGCACTAGGGAAGGCGCGTGTTGACAGGTGCAGTTCAGACCCAGTCCCCTGCAGCCCGCTGTCCGCAGATCACCGAGATGACAAACTGCAACAAGCCCCAGAAGGTGGAGGCTTTCCGCGCAGACAGGAGATGAGTCTGCGGAGCCATGGGTGGCAGGTCGCTGCTGCAGGGCGCATCCGAAGCCTCAGGCCGGCCACGCCAGCGACCGCATGGGGTGGCCTGCAACAAGCCTACTCTCTGACTCTGCACGCGCTAGGTAACTGTACTTATTAAAATCACAAAGGGGTTTCGCTCAGCTTTAGCTCACTCTCTGCGGCCCCCGTGAGCACATCTGCGTCTGGAACCTGCGCTCCAGAGTGTCCTCGTGTGTGGCTCAGGGCCCAGAGGTCCTCAGGCGTTGTCTGCAGGACCCCCTGCGACTCTGTGACTGCACCTACCGAGGACAAAATGCAGGTAGAGCATGGACACGGCCCGAACACACAGAGACAGAATGTTAAGTGACTAATGAACTCCAAAGGAACGGATAGAAGCGAAGGAACAAGCCAAGTCTTCAAAGAGCCAAATCTGACTCAAAAAGCTAGTGTTTTTCTAGATTCATTTTCAGCTGGACATCACGAAGTGGTTAGTGGAGTCGGAGGCACCTGATGGTCGAAACAGACATTTCCTCGGTCATGCTACAAGTTGAAAGTATTCTGATAGGGGAAAATACACTTAAGTAAATAAAGAAAAGCAAGCTTATCATAAGCTGATTACCTGAGAAAAGCTTTTTTAAAAATACCTTACATTTTGAACTTGAGGACTAAAACAGTCGAGCATGTGGTACAATTCGGAAATTGGAAGGATTTTTCTCACCTGTAAGATTAATAAAGACTCCATAATCCTATATTTCAAAATCTGGAAATGCCATGACTAATAGAAATTGTTTTCTTTGAATTCTCTGTTAAAATGTATTCTGTAAATATTTCAATTGATGAGAAGCAGATAACTAAAGTAGTAATCACATTTAAATAAATCATTAAAAATCGGACGCCTTTTTACAAAGACTCTAAAGCAATCGCTCAGCGCCAAGTTGAGGCTGCCCAGCCCCCACCCGCAGTGGCGCCTCCGAGGGCCGAGGGCCCAGCTCCGCGCTCATGCCCGCGACACCCTGGCGGTCCCGCCAGCACTTTGGCGTCAGGAACTTCAACGCCCGTATAGATCTGTCAGTCCCAAACTCTCGAACCCCTGGGCAGCACCACACAAGGATCTAATGTCCACAGCGAAGAGCGAATGTGAATTCTTCACGGTTCCGAAGCGTTTGCAACAGCGAAGAAAAAGCAGCAGTACACTTCAGTGACCCAGCTGTGAGCCACTCAAAAAGTCATCCCGGGTCTCGTTCACTACTTTATCCTCAGCAGGTTCACTCCCTCGAAGTCTTTCATTCAGACCGAAATACATTGATTACATGCCGTTACATATGTGTTATTACTTAGAGAGATTATGTATTTGTATGTATTACACCTATTTATTACTCATTATAGATTTCAGAAGACAGGATGCCCTCGCTTCACCATCGAATCTGCGGAAGACTTTATCGCTTCCTTTCTGTGCACTACAGGTGACACCTCAGCTTTTCAGCGTCTCGCCTCTCCCTGCGTACTCTGTCCAACCCTTCCCATCCTCTCAGTGACCTCCTTCAATTGCTCATCCTTCGTGTCGCTGCCAACTTTTTAAGGAACCTTGTTGGTACATTTTGTGACCTGCCTGTAGCCTCATTAGCAGACGGCCAGGCTCGGTGGGCGGGCAGCAGAGACCAGGATGCTGCAGACCGCTCTCCTGTGCTCAGGGGGATGCAGATACTCCGGCCTTAGTGGGACAGATGTGGGCTCCCAGGTCCTGCCCAACGAAGTCACCCATCGGCATCGCCAGATGCTGACTAGCTCGCAGGCTGGGAAGGCAGAAGTCCCAGCTCCTCCATCTCGGGCCTCCCAGTACGCTGCTGTGAAATATGCGGAGGCCATGGGACCACTGTGGGCTGTCACTGCCTCAGCTCTGCATACACAGAGCACTGGCCCCCTGAGCGCTCATATCTGTGTGCACACGTGACAAACAGAAACGTAGGCACACGCGTGGTGTCTTCCGGGGACACTTGATTATGCACTCCTCGCTCCTTGTTTGTAAGTAGAGGCACACGCAGCCACTCCAGCTCTGTGTCAACTCTGTTGGAATGAACCGGAATCCCCCTGGGCTGTGCGAGGGCACGTGTCCCGCGGTCTGCGGACAGGCCACCTGCCGGAAGTCGAGTTAACGTTCACCTACCTTAAGTTTACTAAGAGGGGCGTTTCTGCCATAAATGTCCTAAAATTGTTTTAATTAAGATGCTCTGAAGCTGCATTGGTTAGAAAAATACTTTTGCTAAGGAAAGTGAAGCTTCGCAAATGGCATATCGAAGGCACCTATCTGCGTCTCCAATTTTTTTTTTTTTTTGTAAATGAATATTTACCAAGAGGAGTTAAATGGCCATGGCGTAAAAAGCTGCCCTGCTGTGCGTTCCCTATCCAGGCCCACTCAGGAAGCCTTGGCAGCGGTCAGTCCACTGGTCTGCATGGCGATCGGGGCCGACCTGCCAGAGCTACATTGCGATTCAGGGCCTGTGTACATCAAGTACCTTTTACCTAACTGTTGTAACACTATAAACCAAATGCCACTTTGCGTTCCTGTTTTATAGATGAGGAAAAGAAAACGGAGCGATAAACTATTTGGCCACAGCCACGGCCATTACAGACTCGGGGTTCAAACCCGCCCTCTCTCCCAACCATCGAACGGGCTCCACTGTACCCCGCCCCCCACCCTCCCGTACCAGCCTGTTGTGTCTCCAGGCTCTTAGCATCATTCTTATGTCAATAAGGTGGCTGCGTTTTTAGGCTCTGCACTTCATGGAAATGCAATTTAAGGTCCCCATGTTCTGGGGTAATATATCCTGTACGTAGCTTAACTATCTGTTCATCTTGACACGTGCCAAGGTTTATAATCACTAAACATCCTACACCGAAGCTTTGCAACATCTCCAGGAAGTAATCATTTCTAAGGTCCCCTGGTTACTTATCCTGCCAGAAAATTGTTCTTGTTTTCATTTATTTTCTGTTCCTTCCTGCTGGCAGGACAAACCTCCACATACTCCTGTGTACAAAATGGTCCTCGGGCATTAGCAGAAGCAACGAGAACACCTTCTACTGTCCTGGTGACTGGGGGACAGAAACACGGGCCGCTTCTCCGAGGAAAGTTCGTGTCCCTTCCGTCAAGCCTTCTTTACTTCGGGTAACGTCAATTGCTCCCGGCTTGGGGCATCCACGGTGTCCTGCAGAGCACCGTGCATCATTATACGCTTTGATATATTTCACACATCTTTCCCCCTCGACAGTAACTAGCTGAGAGAGTGGTGTGTTGACTTCCGTTTCCCCAGCCCTTAGCACAGTTCCCGATGCGGACGAGATGCTTACCACGTGACTGTGGACGAAGGGGTGGACAGAGGGCAGAGAGGCGACGGGACGGTAGGGGGCGGTGAGCTGGGGGAACGGAATGGAAGGACTAAGAGGTTAATGACACTGACTTGCTGTGTGACTTACACACATGCTAAAGAGTCTGATTTTTCTGTAATTTCCCACATCGCTAGAGTCAAAGAACAAACCAAAATGACATTTGAAATGTGCTCCGAATAACCCTCTGACCCGTATTCCATGAACAGAGAGGAAAATGGTCAGGGGCAGCAGGGGCTGTCCCGGTGTTAGCCTTCCTGGGGGAATTCTACAGGGCTCTGGTTTTTTTTTTTTTTAAATTGGCAGTTAAAAGCTAGAATAATGGCCATTCGAAAATTGCAATCAGTTTTCTAGCCCCCACAATGTGGAGGTTCAGATTCTCCTTTGGAGGGAGTATTTCGTGTTTTGGGTAAAGCATCTAGACCGACGTTTTAGTGAAGACAAAAGGAAAGCGGAGCCAGCTCTGAACGGGCACGTCGGGTGCCGTGGCGGAGGGTCGGCCGCAGGACGCACCTGGCAGACTCCACCTTCCTGGCGAAGGTCGCCCTGGGCCCCGGGGGACAGCACGTGGAACATCCCGGGATGAACGCTCCTTCGGGAAGAAGCAGGAGACGAGAAACTGGAGGGGCTGCTTCCTTGCAGAGGCTGCGTGCAGAGGCCGCACGGCCCCCGGCCCGGGGTGGACAGCGGCCATGAACCGAGAGAGGGGACTGTCCCAAGGCCGCTCCGAGCCTCGCATCTCGTGCCCCCTGGTGCACCGGCTCTGGAGTGCCAGGAGCTGGGACCCTGAATGTGGGCCCTGCTGTCCTCACATGACGGGTGACAGGCAAAGCCAAGAGAGCAGCAACTTTACTGGCTTCTGGGTGACCGTGGACAGCGGACGGCAACCAGGGAAGCCGGGCAGGAAAAGCGCGGGGCAGAGGCAACCAGGAGACCCCGAGCGGGAGGTGGTCTGCCACGCGTTCCCCGCGCCGCGCGGACAGTCTGACGAAGAGCGACCACGGTGACGTTCACAACTTTTAGGGTGACTGGACAGAACGTACCAGAATTTCAGCTGCAACAGACTTCCGCCACTGGGACTTTGGCACCAATCATCGGTGACTGTACTTGTCCCCGAATATGATCAGAACCGGTGGCACGAGGTTCGTGTCCGGTCTGCTGGTCCTCACGTCAGCCTGTGCTTCAGGGTCACCGAGAGTGACACGAAGAGGCTGACTCCCTGGGTCTGACATGCACTTTTGTTTTTTTCTTTTTTCCTTTTAACGTTCTAGATAATTCTGTCTCACAGACGCTTTTGCGGAAAACTGCGTTAAAGTTTGCAGAAGCCGGATGGGGACAAAGTAGTGTCACCCGTTTCCTACGAAGGACTTTTCTTCGGGGCTGACTTTTCTCCCTCCACCTCACAGGCGAGGCGAGGCCCTGAAGGGAAGGCTTGACCTCCTCGCACCTCCCACGGGAGGGACCGTGACAGCCACGTGCAGAGAAGCGAACGAGTCCGTGGCGTGTCTGAAGGGTCCCAGGATACCACGGGCTGCGTCTCTCGGCCCACGCCTGTCGCTCTTGCTAACCCGCCTCAGCGGCTTCCGCTCCGAGGACAGACAGGTCGTTCCAGAAGCCTGGCTCCCCTTCTGCTGTGCTGTGCCTTGCTCATTGTTTACTCTCCACCTTGACTTCGGCCGGTTCGGTTTTTGTTACCATCGAATGCATACCACCTCTGAATGTGCCCAGGGCTCTCGGACGTCACCCACTGTCTCTCCCAGAGGATGTCAGCAGCACCTCTGCAGTACCACGGGCCGCAGCGACCGTGTCGTCTTAGTGATGGATGTACAAAAACAGCAAATGCTGGTCCCACCGCTCACTACTGAGGGACCGGACCGGTGCGTGGGCTGGCCCGACACTGTCGCATTCTGGCTGTCTCGTGAGAGTGAATTTCGAATGTTAAAGGGATTCGTTAGAGATTAACTCTGTACAGACGAAAGCAATGTGACCATGTGTCGTGTGCCGTGTTCCATCAAGGATGCACTTCTTCACCCAGCAGGGAACCAATGTCAATGTGCCACCAACCGTGGATTTCCCTCCCGTCTGCTGGTTCCTGCCTCCCGGACGCCCCCTTTCCATTCTTTACCGAATCCCGATGCCAGACCACTGAGTGTCATCGGCAAATGTCATGAAGTAATTAAATCCAGGGCCAGCCCTGCTCTGCGACCTGGAGCTGTGGCCCCACCACTCAAAACGCCCCACCCTCTTTCTGCAGTACCTTTCTCCCCGAATCCCTGCAATTTCCCCAGAACAGCCGTCTGAAGCCTTTCATACTCCCCTAAAAACAACATGCCTTTTTCCACCTGCCCTTGACAGACAAATGCGCGTGCGTCCGACATGATGACATGCTCCTGGTCCTCTGCACATCTCCGCTGAAGAAATCGCTGCTGGGATCTGACGTGCTCTACACATAAAGCAGCCCTGGAAACACCTCAGAAACTGCTGGAAACACCTCAGAAACTGCCCCTCCCCACGCTTGCCTCCTGCCCTGTCGGCCGGTCACCGTGACACTTCACACCGACTCCCCTCTTTGCCCCATCCTTCCTAGAATCAAGCCTTCCTTAGTCTCTATACGTGCACACACCCTCCCACGCCCTTGACGGTCCAAGGCATGCCCCACACTCGCCATACCCCTGCCTGTCCCATCGATGTCCTTCTGTGAAACACGACCGTCAGGATATGACAGCATCTCACCGGATGTGACCTCCCGACCTCCCGCCAGTTCCAGGCACCGGATGGGGGCTTTCTGAGCCTCGGGCCAGGGTGGGGCTGTCTGCATACTTGGGCATCATCCTGAAGTAGCCCTACTATATATTTCCTGGCTCATTCTGAACATTCCAGAGAACTATCATCATTCTACCTTTGAAACAAGCTCAATGGTCATACGTGGACTTGGACAAGAGGTAAATATTACAAAATAAAGAAAGCACCATGTTTGAAGGCCTCTCCATGCTGTGTTGTGAGAACAGGCCTTCTTGGGTTTGACTATAATGTAGGAGAAGCTCGATCCGGTTTCTCTGAGCCCCTGGCCTTTCCTGATCTGGACCTCGTTTCTTCCTGGTTTAGAGAAATCCTTGCTCAGCATCTCCGCCTCCATCTTTCCAGACACTGGTTCATAACAGACCCCATATGCTATGCTGCGTGTTCCTCCATCACTGTTCTCAATCCCTGACGAGACGAAGGCTGAGCGAAGTGCTAACCGTGGATCATACGTAAGCATATCAGGGTCTAGAACGACAAGTCTGCATTTCAGAAATCTGACCTCCTTTAATCCTTCTGAAACATCTCTCTTCACGAGTGACATTTACTAATGTTTTCATTTAAAAACTTGTTGGCATCGGAGAACAAGAAATTGGAAGAGGATTATATATACACATATTATATATACATATTATATATACATATCATATATATATGTACATATCATATATATATATTTGTTAAATGTATTAAATCCTAAAATGTGCTAAATGTGCTCCCAAGGAATTACAACATTAGTAGAAAATCATAACGTAAGACCTGTAGTTCACAATGTATACTTTATTTTATACTTGTGTGCCTTAGTTATTCTATAACTGATGTTTCTTTTCTCCTTAGAAAAAATACAAATCACTGATATTTAAATTTTACAGGAATTTGGAAGATTATCTAGCCCCCAAAATTCACCTTACAG
>NW_006438073.1:6162143-6183805 GCF_000325575.1 Pteropus alecto
GTTACTTGGTCAGTATCTTTTTAAAGAAGCACAATAGAAAGCCAGACTTCTGAGTTATGATCATTCCCACAGATTCTTTGTAGTTAAAAGATGATTTTTTAAAAAATTGTCTTTTGTCTTAGAAATCCTTCCCTCTTAATACTTTATCAGAAAACAGTTTGGAGGCTTTTGGAAAACTATAGCAGTTGTCAATTGAAATTCTCTGTTCATTCATTTAACTATATAATCTTGTATGTTTTCTTCCTATCTTTTCTATCTTGTTTACCTCTTCATCCCTAGAATCTAGAATTCTGTCTAAATACTTGATAAATACTTGTTGAATGCATGAATCAATATGCTCAATATAAATAAGAGCTTTCTCTTAACTCTGATCCAGCCCTGCAAAGCATTATGTCAGATGGAAAATGCCCTTTCTGTTTAACTGTTCTAATTAAATTAATTTAATACAATATAGTGTTTGAAACAACAGAATCATAATGTTTGAGGATTATAAGAAACAAATCGAAGCAAAAATATAATACATTTTTGAAAGCTTTGTACATTAGCCTCTCAGAATGTCATTAGATTGCATAATTATAAACGTAGCCAAAATTTAGTGAGTGCATGATATATATGTATCAGGTACTGTTAGTTGCTTTACATGTATATCTCCTAGTAAGATGCTCAAAACAACCCTCATGGTAGACGCTGTTGGCATTCCCTACATTATAAGTGAAGAACTAAGACTGTGTTCAAGGGCACGCAGCTAGTAGTGCTTGGAAAGTATCTTGAACCTAGCTCTTTCTTGCTCCAATGCTTTTAAGCCCATACTCTGCTGCCTTATTAAATTGATCCAAAAGAGAGAGAGAAAAATAAAAACAAGCATAGTTCTCATAAATTATTAATTCCTTCTTGCTTGTAGGCATTTTTGGAAAGCTCCATTTACTTAAGAAAATTACATGGCAATACTTGAAATATGGACAAAAGAATACATTAGACTTAGAAGAATAAGCGATAATAAAGAACATTGCAGTGCCAAACTTATTAACACTTAACTTTCCTAAAAGTAATGTGATAAATTAAATAGAAATAATCATTTTTTAAAAGCTGTTATTAGACAACGGATAACACACTATATTCAAATGGAAAAGTATTTGATGCTGCATATAATTCAGAGGAGAACAGCCTTCCAGGTAACCTTACCCAGCACTCTGTTTCATCAGGTGAGGAAAATTATCGCCCAGCACAGAATGTTAACCTTTTAGGGAAGTACAGTTTAGTGGCTCAGAACTGCTGGTCAATCAAGAATACTAGCCAACAGCTTGCACTATGTATATGATAAAATGCTGAAGAATTAATTTGTGGGAATTAGGTTTTCTAGACATAGCTCAGAATTAAAAAACGAGATCTATCCTGCTTTTATGTAATCAACATTTAAATTTCTTTCTGTCTTGACTACACATCTCTAGGATGACATGCTTAACTCATGTATTAAAAACAAATTCATGAAATTTATTTTCGAACTTTATAAAAATTCTAGACTATGTGAAAAACTTAATCTGTGTTAGTACCAAAGAAAAATGTGACGGCAATTGAAAGAACTTATGGCATTTGATATTAAACATGTTATAATGTGTATATGTTAATCAAAACGCTGTAGGTTTGGAGGCCAAATAAGCAGATGAATGAAGCAAGACAGACTCTACAGATAAGATCCCAAAGTTACTATAATACAGAGATGGAATTTATTTCAAATCAGTGGGAAAATGTATTCTAGTCAATAAATGATGCAGCAAAATTAATTTGTAGATTTCTGTGGGTAAAATAAGTAAAATTATATTCATATACTGTTCACACCAAAATAAACTTTATATAGATCAAATATTTTAAAAAGTGAAACCATAAAAACACTAGAAAAGATTTTCAGTAAATATTTATAATGCTCTTGAGTGTCAAGAAAACCCTGCTATGTATGCATGATGGCAAAGGCATAATCCTACAAAGAAAACAATATTTTAACTCCATCAAAAGCTTAAATAGTTCTAAAACAACATAAAAAGACTTTCAAGTTAAATTACTTACTGATGAAACTATTTGTATCACCTATGACACACGAAGGGTTACTATAAGAAATGTTTGTAACGAGTAATTACAAGAAACAAAGATAGACATAATAATGAGCAATACATAATAAAGTCATATTCAAGCTTCTTAGGAATGGGAGAAAGGCAATTTAACAGGAGATGCTGTGTTCCACCCAAGTAACTGGCAAATTAAAAATAATAAAAGCATCTAACTTAAAGGATAGGAGGAAAAAAAACAACAACTCTGTTCTCACACAGTTTTAGAGAGAATGGAAATTGGAGCAGACTTTCCGGAGAACCTTCTGAAACGAACCATTACAACACTTTCAATGTAAAGACTTGGCCACTGCAACCCTTCAACACGTGACCAGACGAGGTCACGGAAGTGTGCGTCGGAAGAACACGGGAGTGTGGCCTTTACAGTGACACGCAAAGCAGCTTTTAAATACTCGTTGGAGTATTAAAATATCGGAGCTTAAGCAGAACACAACAGCATCGATCACCGAGAGTGATCACACTGACCTTTATCTATTGACACGTATGAAGTAAAAGATACAAGACAAAATAGCATATGTGATATGATGCCATGAAAAACGGATATGTGTGTCCAAGTGAGCACACACATGTGCTCATTGGAAACAGTCTAGAATACACACTTAAAGAGAACTGGGAGTTTCTCCGTCAGTGTGACTGGACATGAGTCTTACACGCTTTTTTTTGTGTGCAAGTACGTCGGCTTATTCTTTATAGCCAACATTATGGTCTTATAATCAGAAAAAGCAACACATATTTTGAAAATAATGAACTCAGTGAAAATGAGGTATCATAACTTTAAATTGCACTTCTATTATGACATTTAAAAATGTGTGGTATTATAATAATCATGTTGGCACATGGTTCTCCAAAAAAATAAAAGTCAACAACACTATTCTAAGCCATTATGACTGTTATTTTTTTCCTCCGGATTGGCTGGTAGAGAATTTTATCTATGCCACAATCGCGTGTTATATAAAATGCAGCTTGAGTACATTTTTATTTAAGGAACTACAGATGTTACAGTTTGTCACAAAGTTATGGTCAGAGCAACTTTATCAGTTTGAATACTTCGTGTTATTTGTAGAAATGGCAATCGCCTGCATAGGCATTATGCAAAACTGCCCCCAATCCTGGTGGCAAAAGTCGAAGAAGATCTAGTAAACCAAACCTAGAAAAGTCAGCACATTATAAGAACAACTACGGTGATAATAACTACAATTTATTGACCCCTAATAAGGAGAGGCTCTGAGGTATGCACTGCTTCCCCCGTATCAGATTTAACCCTCCAAAGACCTCGTACGAAAGGCACTGATATCTCCACTTCACAAATGAAGAAGCCCATAGGGTGCAAAGATTTTGTTCAAGGCCACCAGCCCGTACGTATCAGAACAAGAATTCACAATGGGCTTCTCTGATGCCACTGCCCACGCTGGTGTGCCAGGCTACACACTAAGTTCAGCCTTTTGTAGAAGTGCGACTATTGTAAAAGGAAGCCATCAGGTGAAACCATTTATCAGTAAGTTGTTGATGGTGACTTAGGAAACATGCACACAAATCTCAGAGACCGGGGTGCGGCCTCAGGGAGCCATGACAGGATTAGATTGGAGGATCTACAACTGCATTTTAATTCCTCTGTCATGACTGAGTGGTGCATTCGGTACCTATTAAGGCGGGGAGTTCACTGGAACATACTTGTTATTATTGATCCCATATTATCCAAGGTAAAGACATACTTCAGATAAACAAATAATTCTAGCCCAGCATGAATGAACTCTCTCCCAAGCCCATATAATGCTGCATGGATACCTTCATCAACAAATCATGGTTTGATTTCTCATTCAAAGCCCTTTCACAAAAACTGTGTCACAGAGACATACACACACATCCGTAGATCTGTACATCAGAGTGTATGTAGTCTTTTGTATAATTACGTGATCATGAAGAATGCTATGGTTTCAACTGTCCATTGCTGCGCAACAAAGCACCCCAAACGCCTTAAAAATTTCTTTTTACGTTGACCATAAATCTGCACTATGAGCAGAGTGGGGTGGAGACTCCTTATCTCCGCCCCCTTGGCAGTGGCTGGGGAGGCCCCGAAGCTGCGAGCCGGAAGGGTCTGAGGCTCGCTTCATCACACAGATGGCAGGCGTGGATGGGAGGGCTGACCTGTGGGGGCCGGGCCACCTGAGTTCCTTAGTTTCCTCTCTCTATTCCCGTGTGGCCGCTCCATAAGGTGTCTCGGCCTGGTGGCCTTAGGAAATCCAGGCATTTCCCGTGTTGGCTGAAGGCTCAAAAGACAAAGCTAGACAAACATTACTTTGTATGTTATATTACCGCCTCCCAAGTAATACACCACCACCTGTGCTGTTCTCTAGTCTTCCAAAATACATCACTAAGCCGGGCCCAGGTCCAACGGAAGGGGAATTAGAACCCACCTTCGATGAGAGGAGTGTCAAAGAATGTGCAGACACATTTGAAAACAAGGGCAAGGCCGAGATAGTTGGGGATTGTCAAAGGAGAGAGAAAGAAAAAGGCGGGGAGAGAGAAAAAAGGGAGGGGAAGAGAGGGAGGAAGAACAGAAACACATCTAAGAGGGCAGCGAGAAATGTTGGTAACTGAAGGTGTCCCAGAGTATGAAATAATAAACCAACGTTGCGGTTCGTAAGGTCTTCCGTGCGCTGGTTGGCCCACGGATAGGTCTCCTCAAGGTGTGAGTTGCTGAGATTTAGTTCCTGCACCTGCAAACGCTTCTGGGCCGACTCCTAGCAGCTGGAGGACTTTCTCACCGACAGGTCTTTAAAGCATCATCTGAGTGAGCGGATAACGCATTTCTAATTATGCAGCTAACCGTAATGAACCCCTCCGAACCCGCCCCCACCCCGCCTCTCACTCACCCTCTCCCTCCCTCTCTTTTTCTAAAGGATAACTGGCTGTCACCACTGTGAAGGGTTTAGATTGTTATTATTATTATTTTTAGTTTAGTTTTTTGTTTGTTTGTTTTGGAGGGCCACCTGGGAAATCTCAAAGAGAACCCTTAGGAGATACTCCAGTTGGAAAGAAAATGTGGAAAACTCAGACTAAATCACAGTTCTTAACATGATGTTTGTTATTCCATGGTTTCTAAAGAACCATGCTTTAAACAGTACATAACCAGCCTTAGAATAAACGCTAGCTTACCGTAATCGTGACTTTGCAGTATCCTAACTGACCCTCTGTCTGGGTCTCTTTCTATTATTTGGTGACAGTTAGCTTATCTAGGCCCATAACTGCGGCTGATGGACCCTACTCTACAGGGTCACTTCTCTACATCAGTTCGGTTGACTCTACTTCGTCCCCAGGAGTAAATAGAAGCCATCCACTAGAGGCCCCTCAAGCTCAACGCCAATAAAATGCACCTTTGTATTTCTCTTGTTGTGGCTTTGTTCTTTTAGAGCTTATGGCCTGCCCATCAACCTGTAAAGGACCCCACGGAGCATTTTTCTCCATTTACATTTGCTTTATCCATCTGAAATAAACATCTCCTCATTGAAGTGTGTGACTGAACCAGTCCTCAGCAGTAAGTGTATTTAAAACACTTCATTGTTCAATCAAGGAAATGTCCAAGTTTAAATGCATGCCTTATAATAATTAATACCATGCACTATTAAATACTACATAAGAAGCAATTCTCTAAAGGGTCTTTATATATTGGACATTGTGCTAAGTGATATGAGTTTTAATTTCTGAACATAAAGTCACATAATGACATTTATAATTCTTGGGAACATCGGTGTGAATTTTAATGAAATGGTCGAAGCACATGGAGAAATGGTTCTTTGCTTGATTGAAATAGTCAATTTTTATAAGGCAGGTAAGAAATTGAGAAATTAGATAACTCTAAGGGAAAAAATGACAAGTCTGGAATCCAGGAAAATACAGTCATTCCCACCTCATCTGTGGTTTCTCTTTCTGCAGTTTCAATTACCTAAGGTCAACCATGGTCCAGACATGTTAAATGGAAAGTTCCAGAAATAAACAATTCACAAGTTTTACATCGTGTGCTCTTCTAAGTAGTGTGGCGAAATCGCTTGCCTCTACCCCATCCTAGCCAGGCCGTGAATCGTCTCTCTGTCCAGCGTCCCCACACTAGACACTCTACGTGCCGGTTAATTATGCAGTAGCCACCTCCATTATCAGACCAACCGTCACGCTCTCATGGTGCTTGTGTTCAGGTAAAATAATCCTCACTTTATTTAATAATGACACCAAATCACAGGAGTAGTGATGCCGAGAACTTGAATATGCCAAAGAAAAGCAGTAATGTGTTTCATTTACATGAAAAGGTGAAAGTTCTCAACTTAATAAGGAAAAAAAAAATCACATGCTGAGGTTGGTAAGCCCTAAAGCGAGAACAAATCGTCTATCTGTGAAGCTGTGAGTAAGGAAAAGTTTGAGAAGAAAGGTGAGTACAGTACAATAAGATATTTTAAGTGAGAGAGACCACATTCACATAACTTTTATTAGAGTATATAGTTATAACTGTCTATTTTATTACTAGTTATTGTTGTTAATCTCTTACTGTGCCTAATTTGTAAGTTAAACTCTGTCATAGGCATGTATGTGTAGGACCAAACATAGTATATACTGAGTTCGGCACTACCCACGGTTTCAGGCATCCACTGGGGTCTTGGAATGTGCCCCCCACAGATAAGGGGAGACAATCGTGTAGCCATTTCTGAATCAGGTATAACAATCTACAGATATCGAGAGTTACGTGATCCTAAGAGAACATCTTTCATTTTTGAAACCCAGGAGGCTTTACTGAGTCCTGAATCCTCATAAACACTCAGTGAAATTTCATGAGTGACGCTCAATCTTTGTTTCACAAATGGAGAACTGGAAACGACCAGACCAGAAGTTGTCTAACATGCATCCAGATGCAGAAGGATGCACAGGGAGACACCCTAAGTCTCAACCCAGCTCCCCCAGTCAGCATGCAGCTACAGTCGGCTCAGTTACGCCTAAGAAGCGCTGGCTGCCTTCTCAGACCATCTCAACCTTTACTTCCCATAGGAGCCCGTCTCCTCCCCCCTCTGATATTTTCAAAAGCTAATGGCAAAGGCAAGAGGTCCCCAGTCTTCCAGGAAGGTTGACAGAAGGGAGTGGCAGGGAGAGAAGGGAAGGGAAACCCTTCACATCGAACCATCCACTTCTGGCAATTACAGATAACGGAGAGTTGCCGATAAAGTCAGACTTTCCATCAACCACTAAACAGACTCCCACTGAGGAACATACTGGAGAGAAGCGAACAGATAAGACAGAAGACGGCCATATGGCTGCTCTTAATGATCCAATAAATACACGAAAAGCGTGGTTTCTAATCGGTTCTCAACTGAAATCTCATCTGTGTGTGTGTTTCCAGTTTTAAGAAAAGCCAACACCAGTTCTCATTTACCTTCATTCTCATGCTGACGGGGTTCAAGGGCAGTAAATAAAGTCACGTAAAAATAATCTTTGTTTCTGTTCCCCTTAAGATGTTCGTGTTCTTTCTTTGTTCCTTACCCCACCCCTCATGCCAGCCAGCTGACCTGCCATCTCGGCCTTCAGAACAGCCAAACTTCAGCGTGGTCAGATGACTTCTCTTACCATCTATTCATAACCCTCTCCATAAAAACCCACAGACAGAGCGATAACAGACACAGCGAAGGACACTACCTCTTACCCTTCAGTTACCGCTAACATTCCAGATGCTCTCTCCGAGGTGCCCTCCCACATCAGGGCTCTGGAGGTGGTCCCACCTGCTGGGAGTCGCCCGCTTCCCCTCCCCCCTCCCAGAGCTGGCTCTTTCCCCAGTCAGGGCTGCCCCCAACTCTCCCATTCCAGGCGGTTCTCACATCTTCATAGCATCCTGCCCTTTCCTCTTCATCGTCCCCTGTGTCCAGTGCAATGTCATGAGGGCTGGGCGGAGCCACGGCCACAGGGAAGGTTGGCTTTGCACACACAGCAGAGCCCAAGAGACTGCCTGGCGGAGAGCAGGTGGCTAACAGTAATTTGCTGAAGGAATGACTCTTACCTTTTTCTATCCCTTTATTCCTGTCATTTCCTCGACCTTGGAAAACACTCCCAACCGTCCAGCATCACCGCCAGTGGAAATTCCACCGCCCATCCCTCAGGCCCCACCTCCTCCAAGAAGCCTTCCTTGATCACCTGTACTGAGAGAATTTCCCTTCCTGAACTCCCACACGTTCTGTGCCGTCTCATGGCATTTATAACACGTCCACATGTCTTATTTCTGCTTTATTCCAAAGGGAAGTCCTCTTACAGTCCCTCATGTCCATCTTTATCAACATTCAGTTCGTGGTAAAAATCATCGTTTGTCTACAGGTCTGACTCCTGAAATGGTTCCTGAACCGTGGGAGCCACAGGTGAAACACCCACTTCCTTACCCCGGTGCCTGGCACAGAAGACGTGCTCAGCCCGTTTCCCCTCGCTCTTTTGAATCCCAGTTCGCGTCACGTCTGTGACGTCCCACCCCCACCGCGAGTCCCATGCCTCGAAGGTCGAGCTTTGTTTTCTGTCCACTGAACAACCCGACAAATAAATGCCATTTATGAAAATTATGGCATTTCTTTCAACGGAAAGACACAGATTTTTAAAATTCTGTTTTGCTTTCCTACCTCTAAACATAAAAGTTTTCTCTTCATCTCATAAAAACACTCACGGAGGATGATCAACTCTGAGTTTATTTCCAGAACTCTGAGTATTGAGGGCGATGATAATTACCTACTTTAGGAAATTCAGATCTGAGGATCCCAAACTGTTTGTTTTCCGAGAAACGTAAGTGGAAGTGAATGTTTCACCACATGGGGGTCAACAGCACATGAAATTCTTCTCAGTTTTGATTTTATTCACCATATGTTTATATATTCCATTCTAAATCTCAAGTTTGGTAAACTGGCTTTAAGTCTTTTTTGTAGCATATATCTTAAAAACTAAATTTTATCATGGCCCTCGATAACTTTTGGAGAGCTAGCCTGATCCGAGAAGAGAGATGATGGCTTCTTAATGACTGTCATCAAGGCGCCATGGCGTGTGGACTTCCCAGTGCCCGGAGGATCGAGAGGGCTATTTCCTGGCTGAGAAGCGGGTCTCATTCTCCTGACCCGTTATTCGCACACCCTCCTTCTCTTCTTCTCACCCCATTAGCTGCCTATTTATGCGCACGGAGGCCATCGCAGAGTGACCTCTGGTCCCTAATCTCTGAGATTTCCATTTAGGTCTAACCTACCATCCCCAGTGAAACATTCACGGACGCTAAAGCTGGATTTAACCTTTCTTTGCTCCAGTTCTCAGGATTTCATTTATAAATCTATTTGAAATTATCTTTTTATACCTACTGCTATCTTTCTGGTAGATCGATATACTTTCTTGCCTAATGTAAAATCTAGTGGTCTAGAAGCATAGCTTTTTCTGATTAATCATGATAAATTCATTTGTTATGCCTTTGTTGTCTGAGGCCCTTGTCTAAAGCCATAACACAACCTTCAATACGGACTCTCACTGACATATCTGACTTTGGAATAATTCTATAGAAAGGCAAAAATTTAAGAAGTAACTTTTGAAGCCTCTGGGAATAATAAACTGGTTTAAAAGTGGTCATATCCAAGCAGTGCTGTGGTAATGTGCACGATTTTCTTCTACTGTACACAAAATAAGACATATATTACAGCGCAGATATCAAAGATCAGCAAGTGGAAAAAAAAAAACTATTTACAATTCACACAGGCTAGGAGCTTCCTGGAATTGAGGATGCAAGAATTAATTTCAATATTTAAAAAAATTACTATAGAAACTGCACATTTGCTTAAAAAAATGGCATCGTAAACTAGCCTAAGGTTGCATTTGTGGGGCTTCAGCGTGCACACTGGTTATCTTGTGTCTGTAGGTGCTTGGTACACATACGCTGACGCCTGCGACCTGGTTTCTTTTCCTTGGAGATTAATTTTTTCATATAATCGTATATAAGCGCCTTTAACACCACCGCAGAGAAGATGACTGACGATGCGATTTTCTCTAAGTTGTGAAAGAGCCCAGAGAAAAAGGGACTGTGTCACAGAACGTTACGGAAAAAGAAAATTCACTTGATTGAGTCGAGGCTTCAGAGCCTCACAAAATACACCAGATTCTTAAAAACTACAATTTCTTCAGCGCTCTTAAAAATGGATACCCTTCCTCTTTTTTCTTTTTCTTTTATTAAGCATTTTATTAGTAGTTTCAAGTGTACAGTACATTGGTTAGATATTTACATAGTTTATGAAACGATCCCCCTGATTGCTCTGTCTTCCCTCTGGCCCCCCATCCAGCCATTACATCACTGCTGACTGCGTTCCCCGCGCCGTGCTCCCCGTCCCCGTGACCATCTCTCGACTACTGATTTGTGCTTCTTTAACCCTTCACCCCTTTCTCCCAGCCCCCTAATCTCCCTCCCCTCTGGCCATCACCAGATTATCCTCTATGTTTGTGACTCCATTTTTGATTAGTTTGTTCTTTTTGTTCCTTAGATTCCACATATAATTGAAATCATATGGTATTTATCTTTCTCTGACTTATTTCACTCAGCATAATGACCTCTAGGTCCATCTATGTCATTGCAAATGGTAGGATTTCATTTTTTAATGGCTGAGTAATATTCCATTGCGTATATGAATCGTAACTTCTTTATCCAATCATCTGTTGATGGGCATTTAGGGTACTTCCATAGCTTGGCTATTGTGAATGGCGCTGCCATGAGGTCTTTACGAATTAGTGTTTGGGGAGATTTCTCCAAAGAGGGTACATATGTATGAAAAGATGCTCAAGGTCACTAATCATCAGAGAAATGTAAATTAAAACCACAGTGAGATATCACCTCACACTTGTCAGAATGGCTATTGTCAATAAATCAAAAACGAGCGTTGGCGAGGACTTGGAGAAAAGGGAGCCCTCATACACTGTTCGTGGGACTGCAGATTGGTACAGCCGCTACGGGAAACAGTTTGGAGCTTCCTCAAGAATTAAAAATAAAACTACCTTTTGACCCAGCAATTGCACTTCTGGGTATTTTTCTGAAAGACATCTTTTTTTTTTCCCCCCACATAGTCTAATGTATTATTACATATAAACTACATTTTAAGATTTTTTTTTTAGTTTGTTTAAAGTTGTAAAATTTTACCTGGTCCTGTAATAAAAGTATCTACTAATTTTATCTTATTTTAAAAACTGACACTTTTTATTATCGAGTACTCAAAACTTGGTTTAGTAATGAACTGCTTTGAGCCTGAAGAGTTGATCGGTTTTTGAAAAAGGCTATAAAAATTTTCTAGTTTGTCACCCAAATTGCACGTCGGACAAGAGAGAACATTTTGTCATGCTCAGATACTATTCAATTGTCATCTGAGTTTGACTTCAAAGCTTTCACAACTCATTTTTACTTAGAATTAAGGAACTCTGACTGTGCGGGACAGCGTGAGGGTGTGGCGCCCACTTCTCTTCAGCCAAACATTGGGGCAGAATGACAGGGACATGCGTGTGCTCTTCCCTCTTTTCTTTCTGTTTTCGGTCCCCGCCCTCCACCCGTAAGCGCCGGCTGCCCTCTGAGATCACGTGTGGCCCTTGGAAGCCACAGACACACATGTGGAGATGCCTGTACTCACGCCGGTTACTGCGCTGGGCACAGGAGCTAAGCAACACGAGACTGAGAGCCCACAACTCCTTCTACATCTTGCAAATAAAAGCTGTCACTCGTGACTCTCTCTGCGACAACTGGTCAACCTGAGATCTTCTCTTTGAAACAAATAGAAGCCAACCTTTCACTATTATTAGACGCGGGAAAAGAACATATTGTTTATACCAGAAAATCATCCTGAGAAACCCCTGAATCTCATTTTGTGAGATGCCAATTCACATCTAAAACAACAATAAAAAGAAACACAGATCCCTTTGAGATTCATTTCATTAAGCTAAAACGTTAATAAGAAACTTTTTGAAAATAAAATATGCAAATACCCTATACATGAAAATCGCTCATATTAGGTGACTCTTATCTATTATTCATTTTATTTTAGTCAACATCTCCCAAAAAGATAAAATCTGCGATAGGGACTATGAATATTAACTTTTTATTCAAATTAATGTTCCAGGTGACATGTACTGAGCCCGACTGGGGGAAAATGCAAGAAATAAATTACATGTGGAGTAAGATGAAATCTCTTCATTTATTACATTGAGTAATAATAACGTTATTTATTATTTATTATACTTCAGGGGATAGCTTTTAGTATCTAAATTTCATTTAAAATAAGTCTTTGAGTTATTTTAAGAGGTCTTATACAGCTGTTTCTGATAAGAAAAAAAAAATTCTAGTAAGACTTCAACTCCTGTCAAAATCAAATAATCTAAAGAAAATACTATATTATTTTACATGGAACTTCTGGTAGATATTCTCAAAAATCTAAAGTATAATGTATGTTACAGCGTGTTAAGTAGTAAAACCAACACCCCTCAACAAGAATAAAAACAATGACCATGGTCATTTACTACTCTGAAGATCTCTACGGTCTGAATATTTGTGTCCCACCCTGTCCCTCAAACTCCTATACTGGAACCTAATCGCTGAGTGACGGTGTTGGCGGTGGGGCCTTGAGGAGGGATCAGATGTGAGAGCACTGGGCGTCCTCAGGACTGAAATTAGCGTCCTCATGAAGGACCCTGGAGCGCTCCACAGGGCACCTGCTGTCTGTGAACTAGGAGGAGGGTTCTCTCCGGACAGCGAATCTGCTGGCGCCTTGACCTTGGACCCCCAGCCTCCAGAACTGGGAGAAACAAATGGGTGTTGTTTATAAGCCACTTAGTTTACATCCTTTTATTATAGAAGTACAAATAAACAACGAGAGGCAGGATTTAATGTTTTTTCTTTTTTTATACTGGGACTAGGTCCTTATCCTAACCCCTGCTGCCTAAATGCCAGGTGTGAGGGGAAGGTGACGGTCCCACAGTGGGCTGAGGATGCCCTTGTTACCAGGGGTCTTTGTGGGGAGTGCTGGATGGCCAGGGCAGGTGCATTTTTAGAAGTCATAATCTGAAACTCAGGAATAATGCGTAGAGGACAGGACTTCCGAGGTTGCCTTGGCCTATGCGTGTGCAAATAAGGCACATACCCCCGGCACGCGTCCCAACACAACCATCTGCATTGTTACATGGGTAAAATATAAAATGAAGATTTACACAGAAAATTTAAAGGCTTATGTCATATCCGGAGTTGAATTAATTTCACTAATGGAGAAAACCCGAATTGATTTTTTAACTCTTCTTTTCTCAAGCATATACCCTTTGAGTTCACTAGAAAATTCTTTACATAAAAAGTAAGATGGCTTTCAGAACTAATGCTATGTCCTTTCCTAAGATGACAGCGATTAGTGTAAAAGCGAATTAGGTTCAGAGTTCTCTGTCTAAAGGTCAAGTTTATATTTGTACTCCTAAAAACCAAGGTTAAATTTTACTGCTATTTCAAATGATCTAGTTAGATTATCTTTAAGTACATAAACATTAATTAAGAATACATCAGAAACCCTGCCATTTTGAATTTTAAGTACATGCATATTCATTTTATACAAGTGATGGAAATTAAGCTTCTTTATGAGAATATAATATACAGTGTACAAAATACTGTCAAAAATTAAAAATACCCTACAAACTTAAGTATGATAAACTACTTAAAAATGCCTATCTTCTCACTTCCTTAAGAAACAAAAAGCTTTAGAAAATACAGGAGTCATGGTTTGTATCTGGCTGCATTGTAAAAATGCAAGCCAGAAAAAACGGTTTTAAGAGAAGTGATTAAGGAACTAACGTCTCACACTGAGCCCGTATGCCAGCCGCTGCCACTGTCAGTCAGGGGCACGCATACCTCCAGTTCATTTATTTAACCAACATTTATTTAGTGTTCATTAGCTATGGGAGAAAAAATAGCTGGATATGACGATTTCTTTTTCCGCCTTCTAAAACAGCGTTTAAAAACGTTATCTTCTTTTTTTAAATAAAAGTAATCATTTATGGTCCTTTAAATACTTATTCAGTATTCAATACTTCCTTTAAATATTAATTCAGGTACATCTCCCAAAAATTTGATATGTGGTGTATTTTCATTGTTGCTCGATCTCATAAGTTCATTTGGATTTTTTTTCTTATTGACTAAGTTCATTGAATTTCCATGTTTAAGAGATTTTTTTATGATTATGTTTTTGTTAGTGATATTTAAATGTCTGAATGTCCTAAACACAATCAATTGCTGAAATGCTGCGTATTTGTCTGAAAAAAACGGGGGGGGGCAGGTGGGTAGCCTGTCACAGCCAGGCGCTGCACCCACAATGCCACCTGCTCCCTGCGTTAACCGGCTACCTCTCTCCTGAGTCTGTACTGCAGGAGCTCTCAGCCCCTCGGGGAGTCACCTTACGACCTCCCATCTTTGTGGGAGAGTTATTCATATGAGTTGTTGATTCCAAAAACTGTTCGTAATGTGTTTTGAGTCCATGTTACTAAGATCATACAATTTTCAAACTATTACATCTTTCCAGGTTATTGAAACTTTTATTAAGACCTAGAGAGCCACCATTTTGTTTTAGTAATGCTTCCCCCTCTCCCTAAAAATCTATTTCATATACAATTTAAATAGTTCAAATAGCTTTCTTTTAGTTAATATTTGTCCAGCATATCATTCTCCATTCTTTTATTTCAATGGCTTTGTTCTTACATCTTTTGTAACTTGAATAAAACTGGATTTTCTTCTTTTAATTCGGTCTAAGAATCTTTGTCTCTTAAACTTCAGTTAGGACACTTACGTTTAATCACAGTACTGTTTATATTTCTATCATTTTGTACGGTGTATGTGCTATTTGTCCCATTTCTATCTTCATTCTCCTATTTTTTTGGTAATAACTTGGCATCTGGATTTTATTTCAATCCCTTGGATGGTTATCCTAGACAATTCAAATGCATCTTTAGCTAAAAGGGTCTATGGTGACACCAGCTAGACCCAGCACCTCACTGGGCCAGGAACTGTTTCCAGGAAATCACAAGGGATTGCTTCCCAGACGGCTCCCAGCCTGAGGTCCCATGAGGAACCCGGCAAAGGGTCCTGTGACCTGGAGGGCGTGTTCCCCTGGGAGAAGAGGGGCTCCTCGACTCGGGCGTCTGCTGTGCTGTGTGCTGGGCAGCTTCATACTCGGCCCCCGGCCCTCCGTGCTCACCCAGCAGGGGTGTGGTGAGGACACATGGGTGTGGACAGTGAACGCGTGGCCCAAGCACTGAGGCCCAGTCTTGAAGCCACAGATTCACGGGGTTCAGAGAAGCCTTTGAGGACAGGCAGCCCTCATTTCCTACTAGAAAAATCACAAAGGGGTGCAGTGCAGATGAGGGAGCCTGGAGCCAGAGCGATGCCCCTTCAGAGGCAGGAAGCCGCCCCGGGGCACGGATTCGGGAGGCTGCGAATGTGGGCAGGGCCCCATCTGTAGCTTCTGCGGCACCCGTCACACCGATTTACCAAGGCAGCTGACGTGAGACATTTCCAGCAGATCTGCACGTGGCAGTTTGCACCATCGAGAGTATGCTCGCTGCACAGCCCCAGGAGAGGCGCCTCTGGGAGAAGGCCTCGGGTCGGATTCGGCTCCACGCACGGGGCACCCACAGCCTGGGACAAGCTCACAAGATCCGCGTGTGCAGCACCTCAGGGCCCCGTGGGAGGGGGCAGTAACCCCTGGCCCCTGTGGGCTCACTCACGTGGCTCCCCCACGGGCTCCGCAGAAAGAACCTTGCCAGGAATTCAGAGGTAATGCTGGGCGCAGACCTCCCCCTGGGCCGGGGAGGTGTCTGTGGTCCCTGAGTGGCCAGGGTGTCGTGGGGCTCCCTCCCTCTGTGGGGACTCTGCATCTGCCCAACAGTGGAAAGAAAGCCGTGTCCTGGGCCGTGGCCAGGTGTCCACTGTGGAGCCTGGCAGCCGGCAGAGCGTGTGCATGAGGGAAGGGCCACTGGCAGGGAGGCCACGATCGAGTGGCCTGAGCTCGCGGCCTTTCGGGAGGAGCTCCCATATTGGCACCATTTTTCCTACAGCTTAATTGGGGTGCCGTTAACACCAAATAAACGGCACATGTATAAATGTGGTAAGTTTTGCCGATTATATACAACCGTGAAGCCAACATCACACTTAAGATCATGAATAATTTCTCACCCCAAAAGGCTCCTCGGACGTGTTTAAGTCCATTTCACTGGCTCCTGCTTGCGTCTGCCCAATCCCTAGATAACTGGGATACATTTTCTGGATTGTTTGCGTTTTCCAGAATTTCACATAGACGGAATCACGCAGTGTCTCCTTTCTCTGTTCGGTTTCTTTCAGCAAGCACGGTCATTTGACAGCCATCCGTCTGCGCACGTGCCAGTTGTACTGTCCTATCTATTCATGCCTGCACCGTTTGTTCGCCAAGTCACCTGTGGCTGGACGTGTGCGTTGTTTCCATTTTTGGCTGTTACAAACAAAGCTGCTATGAATATGCATGTACCAAAAACAACTTTAATTTTAGTGAATATCTTGACTTTTTGGTGAAAAATACAAAGATGCTAGAATGCTTTAACTTCCTGCTCCATGCTTACCTGCAATATTGTTCAGTAACTATATTTAGTCTTTATAAGTATGATCAGAAATCAAATATAATCGTGCTGATTGTTATATTCTGTTTAGGTTTAGCCACATTTTTTTTCCACCATTCCTTCTCGAATGTCAAGCCTTCCTTCTGGGATTATTTTCTTTCTTTCCAAAATGTTTAGTTTCAAAATATTTGAAAGGTTTAGATGGTGGTACATTTCTTGAGTTTGCCTGAAGATCTCTTTTCTGTTGTTGTTCTCGCCCTTTGTTTTCAAAAGATTTTCTTAAATGCAATTTTAGCTTAACATTATTTTCTTTCACCATTCTGAATTGTTCCTCTGTCATGTGTCTTCCAACATCAATGCTGGTTCATTAAATATCCAGCTGTCACTTGTGGACAGATAATCAGTCTTCTTCATTCCAGCTGCCTTTAGAACTTCTTCTCTGACTTCTGCAATCTCTGTATGATTGATTTGGTTTGGCCTTTCATTTTATTCCTCGAGATTCATTTGGATTCTTAAGTCTGAAAAATGGTGGAAAGTTCTGCTTCATCATCTCTTTCAATATTTCTTTCCATCATTCTATCTTCTTCTGGTACGCCAATATTTGAGATTTCTTATTCTATCCTCCATGTTGTTTAGCTTCTCTTTTATATTTTAAATCTGTTATATTTTCTGGCTACACTTGGAGTCATTTTAGCAGGTTGAATTTCAGATCAAAGCCAAAAACTTCTCTTTTACCTTTCTTATCTGCTATTTAACCCATTTAGTAAGTTTTGTGTCAATTATAATAATGTTTAAATCTGGAATTTCTTGTGTTAGTGTGTACATGCAGGCTTGTGTGTGTTTAATCTTTAACATGATTGAATACCTCTAATAGTCTTTTGTTTTTAAATCATATGTTACATGTGCTTCACTTTTTAAAAACATTAAGCACACTTACATTCCCTCCATTCATTCCAAGTTTGATCTCTGCTCGCTCTCCCTCATCTACAATGGCTTGTTTTCATTCATGATTTTTCTCATGCTCCTTGAAACATTTTCTGAGGGAAGTATTTGAGGACCCAGTTGAGAGCACCTGCTTTTTGGGAGGTTTTGGGTAAGTTTCAGCTCAGTTCCTGGCACCACCACTTCAAACAAGATCCTAGACTCAGGCCTTCACCTGCCACACAGATAGAGTGAGTACTGACGGGCCTCAAATTCAGGTAAAGGTGGGTTCGTGCTTACAGATGCGAAGGGGTAACATTTCCAGCTCCACGCAGAGTGAACAGAACAGGCAATGACTCCTGGCACCTCCCTCGCCAGCTGACCCAGTGAGGGTGCTGGCTTTACCAGGACTCTGCGGTTTCGACTTTCACTTTGATGACACCTTAAACCCAGCTGTGATCTCAGGCCTGGCTACCCAATCTGAAGCTTTGTCTCCCGTGGTCAGTGGCTGCAGTTTATACATTTTCCTCTCTGAAGTTCAGCCTTCTCTTGATTTTTAGCATGTAAACTGTTTTTTACCTTGTTGTAAGCACAGCCAATCTTTTAAAAATACATGTGTGCAATTTAATCCAGATTTTTAAGGGTCTAAGTGAAAGGGTATAAGTTATTTTTGAGGGTATAAGTTTGGTCACTGTGCTCACCAAAATAGAACTATATTCTAACTTAATTTATACTGAATTCTATGTATTTATATCTAAATAAGCTAAATATTCAACAAGCAAAGGCCATGATTTTCAACCCCACATGACACAGTCTCCCGCTTAGACAGATTTTAGGCTAGATTTTAAAGATGCAAAATTGTCTACTCTGCTGAAACTGAACCTCGCCAATTAATATCAAGGTACATGAGAGGCAGTTAGTGATGGAGGGAGGTTTTCAAGGGACCTCACATTCCTGTAACGATGGTACGGAGACTGTAACGTTATACATGCCAAAGGATACGGATCTATCACTGTTATTAATGAAATTACATCTGCCTGTTACGTACACTATACCACATAACTATTATACTTTATACATGCATATACAATTATACTTAAGAATTCTCCCCTATAAGATACATGCACTTTAATTTCATCCCAGTAATAAACTTACAAGACTGTATTATGCTCGATATCTGTGAATGACATACAAGTCATTATTTTTCTTTGAGATGTGCATTAACAAAAATCTGGTCAAGGTCCCCAGCCCTAGTTTGATGGAAAGTGACTATTACGCTGTTTGCTGCTACCTCGGTATCTTTGCGATCATCCAGTAGGTTGGAAGGAAGGCACGCCAATGACCCTGGCCCAAACACTGTACCTGTTGCTATCGACAGACTTTGTTCCTTAGAGAAGGTATTAACTGCCAGCTGGCTGTGACAGTTTGTGAACTACCACCGACATTTGTGTTGGCATTGTCACAGGATTCACAGCTCAGGAAATACATACAATCAGATTATGATGGACCCAGGGATTTTCGAGGTAAAAAGTATAACAATTACAAATTACGAACATGACCATAATAATAAAATTATTTTAAAAATAACTTAAGTACTCAGGGTCTCTTTCAAAAAATATATGCTCTGTATGAAACGCACGGCGTCCATTTGCAAGCATACGAGGGACTGCAGAGGACAGGTGGTGGCAATTCAAGTGTATATCTGGTAACCCATGCTAGATTTTCTCACAGACCACCGTGTCAGAAAACTGCTAAGGAAAGGCAGAAAGAGATAAAGCAAAAAAGTAGTTTTGAATGATATAGAATATAAATATAAACTATCACGGAATTAGAAAAAAATTAACACTACATCTTTGTTATTTTATTTTGCCAGACTCTGAACTGGTTCTTCCGTATAATCCACGAATATCGCTTTGTAAGGAGTTTAAATTGTCATGTTTTAACATAGTCACTCAAAGTGGCTAAGTCTCTAGGAAGTGTCACTGAAGAGTACTAACAAGGGCAGAATTCTTGGTAAATATTATAAACACTTTGAATCCGATAGCGCTTTTGGTGAGTATTATCAGACAGAAGAGAAGTCGGTTAGCGTTTTTATCTCCACTGTAATTTCCTAGTCAACACTGAAGACGCCATAATTAAAGGACTGGACTTGACCAGCTACTCACTGCGGTGGTCCCAGGGCAGTGTGGGGACTGGCATTCGCCACTCATCTGGTTCGGGATCAAGACATCGTCCCAGCAAGACGGGCCCTTCGAGGAAATAAAAAACACACATATCCTGGGTGCACGAATTGTAATCCGAATGTTCTCCCTAACACAGCCTCTACAATTTGTCTACTGATATTGTCAAATGATGATGAAATTAACGCGTCTGCCAATGATTTTCAAAGTATGATGCACAGACCCAGGGAGTCCTCAAGACCCTTTGGGGGATCCAGTAGGTCAGGACTATTTTCGTAAATATACTAAGATGATATTTACATATTGCTGCAAACACGTAGGTCATTCACATCTAGTACGGTCATTCACATCTAGTACAGCCCCCTACAGTTCAATTTAACTTTTAAAAAACTTAAATAATATTCTTAAATTCACCGTAATTACAACGGATGACTTTTAAATGAGCACATATGCAAATTTCACTCAAGAGGACTCGTGCGGGCAGCAGCGGAACTTGAGGAGGTGGCAGGCCTGTCACAGGTGGCATGCTGAGCAGTCACATCTCCCGACTCGCTCTCCTGAGGCACTGTGAGAAACACGCTTAGAAACTGGCAAACTTATAATCCCAATGAGAAGACAGCACTGGCCAAGAAGAGATTTCCGCTCTTTTCTGGAAATCTGCAAGAGGCTGCAGCAGAGGAGAGGCCTCTGCGCCCTGCAGGACCACAGGGAGGCTGAGAGGTCACAAGCACAGAAAAGGCAGAAGGCAGAGAGGGCAGAGTGACACCTGGAGCAGTGAACACAGAAGAAGTTAAACTTTCATGAAGTTAAATTTTTATATACAGGAGATCCTGAAATCTTCTAGAGAGAAATGTCAGATCAGCTACTGGAAACAAGAGTCAAAATAGAATTTTAAAGTAGCAGCAATATCTTCAAAGCCTGGAGGGAAAGATTTCAACCCACAATCCTCTACCTAGCCCATTAAGTGGGACAATGGTCAAAGTGATTTGGGGGTACTCAGAGAGTTGCCAAGTCTCCTTATATGCCTGGGAGGCGTCTGAGTTCGGAGGGATGCCAGCCAGCTTGAGGGAAAGTGGAGAGCGGCCCAGCCTTGGTCCCATCCACAGCTGTGACTCAGGGAGGGAGTCCCATGAGAGCTGGGTGTGTGGGTAGCTGGCGGGGAGGGAGGGAGGAGGGAGGCGCCTGTTGCATTTCGAGAGCAGGCGCCCAGCCAGTGCCCAAGCAAGGCTAGGACAAGAGGCAGCGGCTGCCATGATTTTACTACTGAGGACATCGGGACCATGCCAGAGGTCCCCGTCAGGAGGGAAGTGGGTCACTACCGGTCAGCACCAGGACCTCCCACTCCGCGATCCAGACCAAGTGGTCGCCACAGAAACCCTGCCACAGAAACCAGCGAAAACGTGGGAGGCCGACGGGGCCCCGGCCACGCGGACACGTCCACAGAGTGCTCGCCTCCTCCCTACGTCAACTCAACACGCACACGCACGCTGCCTCAGAGGAGGACGGGGGGCAGAGGCGAACAGGGAGGCTCACGTCTGCCTCAAAGAGACGAAGCTGAACTTCCACAGAGGCTGTTTAAACCCGACCTTGAAAACAGCTACATTTCAAATACACGTTCATGAAACCGAAAGCCCCCTCTGAAGCTGGCCGGACGCGCTGGCCCTCAGCGGGGCTGCTGTCTGGGAGTCTGAGTTCTCGAAAACAGCTACATTTCAAACACACGTTCATGAAACCGAAAGCCCCCGCTGAAGCTGGCCGGACGCACTGGCCCTCAGGGGGGCTGCTGTCTGGGAGCCTGAGTTCGGGG
>NW_006438073.1:6183839-6203806 GCF_000325575.1 Pteropus alecto
GGGTCTGCAGCATCTAAAATGTCTGCAGACAACGTGGTTT
The DNA here is from genome assembly GCF_000325575.1 of Pteropus alecto. Taxonomy (NCBI): domain Eukaryota; kingdom Metazoa; phylum Chordata; class Mammalia; order Chiroptera; family Pteropodidae; genus Pteropus; species Pteropus alecto. The sequence goes on from NW_006438073.1 coordinate 6,183,880, forward strand.
ATGCCGAACACCTTCCTACCCGCTCTACCTGGAAGCTCTCGGTTGGGGTGCACAATGGCCAGCCCCCACCAAAATCCCTGGGCGGTGGCAGCTGGAAGCTGGAGGAAGACACGCGTCCCACGTGGCTGCAGCGGGAGAGGTCTCTTGGGAACCTGACGTCCTCCGGACGTCACTCGCGCGCCTCCCCTCTGCCCTGTGCCTTCCCCTGCGATGAGCCTTTCCCCCCACGTCTGACTACACACGGATCCTAGGTCCCGCCAGCGAATCGCCGAACGTGTCCCACAACCCAGTGACATGTGATCGATCACCAAGGACATGTTCCCCTTGCTACACAGAAGGGTCAGGGGTCATGGGGAATCTCACGGCCATTGTGGGGGATGAGGAATTCCGTTCTCCTTGCACATCTAAGTGTGGGGTCCCCACCTACAACCCGCTGGGGCACAACGGTGCAAACAGCCCCCTGGCGTACAACCTTACAATCGCGCTATTAATTCATGTTACGCAAACAAATATCTCTGTTACGCAGCGTGGACGATATAAAAGTCGAGATCCGGATGTTGAAACTGGAAGGCGATGGCGGAGCTGGGGGAGCTGGGGGAGGGGACAAGCACCCCCGCCTGGCGTGCTGTCGCCTCTCGTCACAAGGCCGTCTGCGTACTTGACTGTTAAACAGGTACTTATACCCGCTTGACAAAAATGACGAATGCACTGAAATCAAAGAGGCAGAAGGAAATGACACCCACACCTCCCTGACCCCACCGGCCTCACTTTGCTGACTGGGAGCGGGGACTTCCGCCGGATGCAGACTCCCGTCGCACTGGCCCCTGGACGGGGACCTGGAGGGCACACTCGGGGATTCTGCTTCGCTGTGGGTCATAGTTTGTGCTGTTTCCCGGTGCCATGAATCAGCGTTCCCATTTTTAGACAACTAGGAAACTTCAGAGTCCAAGTTTTAATCAAAGCATGGTCACAAGCCAGGTAGGGCTTGCCCTGTCAGCTCCATCGCGCCCCACCTGTGGTCACCTTCCACGGCTCCACGAGGGGCCAACGGACTGGCTTTCGGATGGCTCGTCCATATGCTGAGCAACAGCTCAGCACGCTGCATCCACACCCACGGCTCCCCTCAGCCAGGGCCTCCCCAGGGGCTGCTGTGCTCCCTCACGGCAGGGCAGGTGTTTCTCGAGAGTGACAATCCCGAGAGAGAAAGCAGAAGCTTCCGGCTTCTTAAGGCCTGAACCTGGCCCCAGCACAGCGTCATTCCCGTCACGTCCTTCCGGTCAAGAGGTCACAGCCCAGATTCACTGGGAGAGGCAGAGCGCTGTCACTGTCTGCTGTCACAGCGAGGCGTGGGCAGTCGCCAAAGGAGAGTCCACACCCGCAGCTCCTGCGGGCCCCACGGCGCCACCCTGCCTGCCGATGGCTTGGCCTTCTTCACGCCACCCCGCCCCCCACCCCAGGCGCTGTGCTCCGCTGTCTGACAACGCAGCCGCATGGAGATTTCCTTGCGTTTTTATCCAGAATACCTGGTTGATCTATCTCTATTAAAAGACGTTAAATATTTCAAACATTATGAAACGCACTGTATCGCACTGGACATGGTTTATAGAGACAAAAATAACAAAACGGCAGCAACTCCATGTGCTCTCTGAAAGTCCATTAGGATCCCTTTTGTGTTTTGATGCGGGCGCAGGCTTAGGCAGACAGTATCTGCACCCACACGTAAACGATCGATGGCTTCCGATTAATTAACATAATTTCCTGATTGCTAAAAAGCACCCTTCAGCTTTTCAAGAATCTGAAACCACTGCCACATGAAATCATCTGTTTCATAAAACACATTCATTTGAGGCTAATTTTAAGTCACTGATGTCATTAATTCATTCAGCAAATTATGCACCTAATGTATGACAGGTATTTTGCCAGACTGCAGATAAAGAACTGAACGAGATTTCCAGTTCGGAGGATGAAAGTGATTAAATGAGTAATTAATACGTGGAGGGTACATAGGAGGGACCCCTGGCCTAGATTTTTGGAAGGACTCTATTTAAGCTGAGACTTGAGGAATGAGTAAAAACCAGACAGGAAGAGGAAAGTTCCCCGAGAGAAATGAGACTTGAGATCAGGGAAAACAGAACCAGATACCACCACCTCCTAGCCTGGTTTCTGGGATGTACACCCTCAACAGGAAGATATCGATAATTAATCCATAATAGTTCATTCATTCTGTACAACATTCTAAATACCTTAGCCTACAATACTACAATAGTACCAATAATGTGACTCAACTAAATATGCAGTTAAATGTGATCTTATGCATCGTGTTGACTTCAAAGCAATGGAGACACCAAGATGATAGACAATGTCTGCGTACTTCTGAATCAGATGGACTGGTTCATTTGTAACTGACATCACCATCCGTGTAACGATGAGAACGTTACTCCAGGGGTCCCCAACCCCGGGGCCTTGGATGGGTACAGGTCATGGGGTGTTAGGAACCGGGCTGCACAGCAGGAGGTGAGTGGCGGGCGAGAGCGCGAAGCTTCATCTGTACTTGCGGCTGCTCCCCAGCGCCAGCATCACCGCCTCAGCTCCGCCTCAGATCATCAGGCATTAGATTCACTTAGGAGCACGGGGCTCTGGTTCCGAAAAGTTTGGGGACCGCTGAGTTACTAAATTAATCAGAACATCTGTTTCTTATGTGTAATGTGGGAATATCAACTGTACCTACATCATAAGATTTATAGTTAAATGAGATAAAGTACTTAGAATACTACTATACACATAGCTAATATTCAGTAAATATTGGAGACTGCCGCTGAATAATCCGAATAAAAGAAAAACGTGATCATGGAAGAAGCACCCCAGTAGACAAAGAGTCAGAAGATCTAAGTGCTGGACATAATTGCACTAGAGTTTAGGCTAAACAATTTAACAACTTCGCGCCTCACTTTCTTATCTGTACATTGTGGATAATAAGGACTCAGGGTCAAATAAGATAAAGAATGAGTTAACTGATGGGAAAACCCATTATAAACTATAACAGGGCACACAGATAATAGCCAGTAAAGGGATACTGGAGCTGTGTGTATTCTTGGACTCATGCATTTACCTCACGCATAATGCCACTCCAAGTAGAAGAGATGCTTAATATATAATAATGCAGCTGCTGCTGGCACCAGCAACTGACCAGAGCGAGCGTCTATGCCTGTATTGATTACCCGATACTGCTGGGTTAACTCAACAGCTGTTTAAACAGAATATCTCAGCTGGTCTTGGAGATTTTTCCCAAATATTTGGTTATCTCTGTAGCTTAGAAAACATAATTTGGCATAAGACAAATTTCCTTCCACTACAAAAGAATGCTTCATATCAGAAAAAGCAATCATTTCATAATCTATAACACTCAATAACATACTTTTCTCTCCAAGAAAATCATTTCAAGAGAGAAACATCACATCTCTTTCAAAAATCTGCATTGTCGTACATGAGATGACTCTTGGCCCACTGCACTATGGTTCCGCTGAGTTTTAACGAAGTCAATCACTGTCATTATTTACTGAGAGTCCCTTCACGTAGGGTGCCATCATGCTAAATGCATTCAATGTCAAACAATGAGCTTATTCCTTCACAATTTCCAGTTACCAAACTATTCTAAACCGCAAGATGCCTTCAATTACCTTACTAAGTGTTGACAGCTTTCCTGTAGGCACAGCGTAACGATAGAAGATTTAAACAGCGGTGATATTTTTTGGGCTATTCCATAGCATTTAAACAATGGAGACAAATAAAGACTTCCAGTGATTCACTTTTATGCACTCTTAACAGATTTAATTTAGGAGAACCACGTGATTATCTTCATCTGTTCAAGCTCTTTGCTAAGAATAATCTCGCTGTTGCATGGAGGGAAATTTACTGCAGCTCAGAACGAGGCAGTTTCAGGCAGCACGATACGTTCCTAACTGTTGAGATGGTAGCTCTCATTTTAATTCAAGGCACGTAAATCTATTTGAATAACAACATTTATTATCATGTAAAGCTTCACAGTTATCTCAGCTGGCTTTACATCTTGATAATTATGACTGGACTGGACTGTGCTTATTAAAGGAGATAAGAAGTTTATGAGATTTCTGGTGAATGCCCAGATACCATCATCATCACATAAACACCATTTAGTCCTCAAAATAAAACCCTATGAATAACACATCACATTTTGGTGTGTACTGTACTACTCTACCTCCCCAAGGAGTGCTGAACTCAACTGGCCACCCTTTTTCAAGAAAGGGAAAGGAAGAAATCATATAGGATGATGATTAGAACTGTAAAGAGATCATAACTTCACTACCTTGTCTGTTGCTTCGATGTAATTAACTGCCTAGGAAGGTGTGTCAGCAGGAGTGACCATCTTGGCTGGTCCACAAAACTACACCCTGTGCAGTGGCGTAGGCGGTATGTGCCCGTAGGACCTAAGTGGGCAACTGGCTCGATAAGAACCGGGCAGAGGCCGTGGGAAAAATCATTTCTCAAGGGCAGTGACGTAGGATGGGCCTCCTGCAATCAGGAATTAAGCCCATGTGACGGGCATGAGCAGGCCTCTCACTGCGCCTTAATTCTAATGACATGTGTATTTACGAGGTCCTTTTACTCCCAAGACCAGGGATTTCCGCTGGGGTGCCAGCCCATGGGCAGCCGTTCTTACTCCTGCCCCTTACTGATGTGGGGTGTGCAGAGTGAAAAAGAACAAGACCTTGATGATGATGATGATGATGATGATGATGATGATGATGATATGATGACTTTGTATGTGGTAAGAGCATCATCATCATCATCCCCCATCATCATCATCATCATCATCATCATCATCATCATCATCATCCCCCAAACGAAAAGATATGATTTCGGGCCAAAAGAAAAGTCAGTTTCTCCTTGGACATGGAGGCTGGCAAAGGATATATATTTTTTAACCTATGGTCCAGTTTGATATGCATTGAGCATTTGTTCTAGTTTATAAATTTTCCTCTGGGCCTTTTATTTCTCTCTCCCTTTCCTCTGTCTTTCTTTCCTCTGACTCTGTTATAAGAAAGGACCAATCACCTCCAAAATAATCAGTCCAGCCTATTATTTACGGCCTAACGAGAGAGGGGAGAAAACATCTTAGTTCTATGTTAAAACCAGCTAAGTTTGTGGTTATCTGAACTTTCTCAGGACAAATTCGAACTGGCTGAAGTCTCCATCGAAAGCGTTTTTCCTCATGACTTTCTGCAACACTCCCCTCATTATTATTTTATAATTTTTCTTCCCCAATAGCCCAATATTTGTGATATAATAAAATTAGCGTATCTAAAACTCTTTTCTTTCGGTTTATATTTCTTAAATCGAATGAAGAGGAAAAGACTGTTGTTGGAGAACAAAGTAGACCTTGGTTACAAATCATTCAAATTCTTAATTTTCTTAAATAATAACACTTGTAGGGGTGAACTCTTATCTCCCCATACGTCAAGCTTTGCTCAGAGACCTGGGCCTCCCATCTGCTCTCGAGGCCCCTCGCCTGCCCATCCTTGACACTGTCCCCACGCTCTCTGTAATTCCATCCAGTGGGAAAAGAGCAGGCAGCCCACTGGGGCTGCAGGTATGAGCCACGTTCCCTGGACCAGCTTTATCAGTGACACGAACAGACCGATGCCTGCTGATCCAATGTCCACCGTCCTACTGGTTCCAAAGGCAGAGAATGAAGGGACAGGGTTGACTGATATTCTAAAACCCCGAGGACAGCTACAGCAACCGCTTCCTATGAACACAGCTGTGCTGAAGACATTGATGACCACTGCACGCTAGCCCCGCGAGCGGGCTGTTCACTGGTGTGGGGTGCCATCGTGGCTTAGTTCCTCTACCAGCCTGGATGTCAACCCATTATAAAGCCTCCTGTTTCCATTCCCAGCCTAGCAACGCTCCACTTCGGGGCACCCCACAGGATGGCTGCCCACGTGGGGGTGCATATCACAGCTGTTCTGCCCATTTTCCTGACAAAGCAAAATCGATGTGACTAAAATCAATAGATCTGGTCAGGACTTCCTGTCACTGTGATTATTAGTTGCAGTTATTAACTGTGATTATTCGCTTAGCATTTTCCTCACCTACCACTGACTACTGCATGAACGACCAATTTTTTACAAAAATGAAAAATCCAGTATAGTTTATAACAAAAAAATGAAATAAGATCTTCCTTCAAAATGTTTGTTCTTTATTCACAAGACTACATCTGTCTATAATAATTTGAAATCTCAGACTCCTGCTGCTTTTTATGTTAACACCTCAAATTGGCTCCATTTAAAATATATATGGCATTGGCCAACAGATCAAGGATTCTTGGCTTCCGAAATTCAATATTCTCTCATTTCTAATAGTTTTTAAATCTCATTATTTCAGTACATGCACACAGTTTGTTAAAATGTATTCCATAGTTATAACTACCCAATATTATCCCTGAAACTATTCTGCCAGCTAAGACATGTTCGAACTTGATTTCGATACATGCCGCATTAAGAAACTTATTCAAAGAAGTAATTGTGACATTATTCGGGAATCAAAAGGCAAAGAGAAATGCACAGCATGTCTCTCGCCCGAAATTATGCTCTGGTTTAAGGAAATATTTTCTCAAAACTATGTTACTTAATTTTAGCTAATTTAGATCACATCTGCCATCACTTTACCCGAGGCAAAAAAAAAAAAAAGCAATATTTTAATTGAAACTTAGAGTCAAACTTTTCCAACTCTATAATAAAGCCACTTTTCTGGACAATTTGGCAGAGTCTCTGCCTTCTACCTCAAAATGACTAAGCATAGGAGAGCAAATAATATATTAAAAATGAATCTACGTACTAAACACCCATAAACTCACAAAAAGATTTCTGTTTTGCTTGTGTGAATAAGACAGGGCAGATACATCCAGGAAACATTCAGTGTAAGAATAGCGGTATTATGCAAGTTTCCAGATTAATACTTGAAAAGAGAACAGGGCAAGATCTGATTGTGATAGACTCATCGACTCTCCTTTGCATCCCATCTTCATGCAAAATCACAAAGCCAGATGCGACTCGACCTTTCCTTTGAAATATTCAGTGGTTGGCAGACTGGCAGTCACAAGCCATGAGCTGATGGCCTGACAACCAGGGAGCAGTTAGCATAACAGCCCCCAAACTCAGCACTCAGCCCTGTTCATAGGCAGAAAGCTGTTCCGGGTGCAGAAACCCCTGGTGGCATCATCCCATTAGAACGAGCTTAAACTAAAGGAACAGGGAATGTGAATGCTGAATGTAAGATCCCAAGGAAACGGCAATCTATTGGAAAAGCTAGAAAGACATTCAGGAACAATTAAAAAGAACAGGCAGATTTCCCAGCTCAAAGGTGAATTCCGATTCAGTAAGTCTTGCTTTTCAGTACTTGTAGATGCTGTGTCATCTTTTCTAGAACCAAAGCCACAAGCTCTTTTGGATAACTGTAGTTAACTTATTAACTAGTGTCCTGCTACCCATACTAGTTCTTTCGAATGTTTTTTCCACTCATCTGTTGGAGGGTATCGCCACACAAAATTTAGAACCTGACACCATCTCTTGCCTAAAACCCTCCAGTGGCCTCATGCCACGCTCAGAACACTATGTGTCCGGTCTCCTAACTCGGCTCCCGAAGCCCTGCCTGATCTGACCACCTGCTCCTTCCCCCACACCTCTCCACTGACATTCTAGCCATTCCTACACATAAATTCACACATACCCTTACAAGGAGACGTAGAGTTATACATCAGTTTCAACCTTCCTGGCCTTTTCTCGGTTTAGAAAATCCTTTGACTTTCTGGTGTCTTTCAGTAAGAAGGTCTGAGGGCAAGCTTAATCATATCGATGGTGCTTTTATAAAACCAGGATAACGTTGCATTTCAGTCTGTTTATTGGAAAACAAATTCTTGTATTTCCTTAGTGAATATTCCTCAGCCACTCTCCACTGTTGCCTATTGCAAGTCCATGGATCTTAAAGTCAGGTTGTCACGTTTCGCTTTTCTGCTTGAAGATCCTGGCAACTGCGTTCCCCTGGGATTGCTCCCCAGCTGTCGAGGCTGATGGAGACAAACGTTTCTCTGCGACGGATGAAGATGCAGAATAGTGGGCACCATCCGACGTGTTTATTAGAATCTAGTGATTCAAGTAGTTTCTAAGAGAGAATGTAATAGGAAAATGCAGAATACAAAATAAGAGCGCCGAGGCCATGACTCATTACTTTACGTACTAAGTTGTGCCCTTGGGCACGTCATTGAAAGTCTACGAAGCTCAGATCGCTGCAGGAGGAATATGAGTATTGATATCAGCTTTATGTACTTCCCAAGTCTGCCGTGAGAAGAAGACAACAAAAATAGGAAAAATGCTCTCCCACCTTTCAAACACTGTGCAATGTTAGCTGTTTTTCACGTTAATTAGACCATTAGCAAGCATCTCAATATAAAGCATTCATTGTGCATGCGACTCTGTAGCACAGTTGTGGAAAATCTCTAGGAGTAGAGTGGCATGCACAATGCCTTATGTTGTAATTTAAAATTTTATTTCCCAAAATAGAAATAATGATTTTCTTTAGATTATGAGCTAAATGTGTCTTCCTGCCTGGTAAACGAATATCATATTTTCTTCCTAGAGGTCCAAACTGTATTTTCAGGAATTAAAAATAGTCACGATCCACTTATTATTATAGTAACTTGATGCCAGAGAACTTTTGAAAAGAACACAGTGCTATTATTATCTTTTACCTTAAGAAGTATTTACATTGCACGTTAAAGAAACTCTAAGGCACTCTACAAAAGCACCTGCACCAGAGATCTGTAATTTACATGAGAATTGATATCAGGTAAAAAAAAATAGAGAAGTTTGTATTTCTTTACTTCTCCGAGATTTAAAGTAAAAACTAGTGGTTACTAAAATTGTTATTTATTCATCTTTATATAATTGAAAACTTTAAAAGAAGTAATTCTTTATGCAAAATGCACATAAAATTTCAATAATAGAAATGATGATTATGATATCCATTTAAATTTTCAGAGAGATCAAAGCCATTAAATGCTTTGCATTCATGTTATACAAAATATTTGAATGGCTAGCTCAGTTTCTCTTTCCAGATTTAGAATGTAACGTACACTCGAAAGCCACATCGTAGAATCTTTTTTTCCAATTCCACTTGAAGTTTGCTCATGTCTCTTCACGTACTAGAAAGGCGGCTTCATGGTGCAGCATCCGTAGAGTGAGGCTTTAGAAGAAGCCACAGGGTGGTCCAGGAAGATGACAGAGTTTCCAGTTGCTGGTTTCTTTCAGCTAAGCCGTGGGAGAGAATTCCTCATGTACAGGAAAGTTCCTACAAATGGCGGTTGTCGTAAGCAGATACGACTGAACGGACCTGAGAGGTACCTAAAGACCTGCCACGGCATTTTGGGTATCACCCTTTAGCGTTATTTGAATATTAATAAAAATGTCCATGAAGATCCACAACCGTAATGAATAAATTCATGAGTTCAGAGTGACAATGGTGTCATGTACTGCAGCAGCCATGTAATGACTTGAGATCCCCCTGGGTTATTGATGCTTGTCAAAATATAATGCGCACTAATGCTATATCCAGTGAAAGCTCACATTAATCGGTTTCCCTGGCTTGTGCTGCCAAGGGGAGCATTTTGTCCTCTAGTTATGAGTGGCATGGCACCTCGGCAGTGCCTCAAAAACATTTCAAGAAGGCTTAATTATAAGGCAGATGACAGTGACTCAATAATCATATATGAAAGCACACATGGGAAGAACAGATTCAAGTCTCCGAACTGTCAGATGGCCTGGGATTATCATCACTGAGCTAAATTCCACTTAACGTGAAAACAAGTCTCCAGAGTCCAATTTTTAAAAAAAGGTCAAAGGTGACACACTATTCTATGACCACCAATTGATATAGTATGACAGACTAGTTGATCAGTGTCCTTTGTGATCACATGCGTGTGCACATACACGTGTATGCACATGCACACACACACACACACACACACACACACACAGAGTCCTTACATAGCAGGCCGGTTGAAATAGGGACACAGTTGTCTCAGAGGACAAATCCAGATGGGACATGGAAGAGAGGCCTTAAAAATCCATGAAGACCAAAATGTTTCTAAGTACATGAGATGTGGCAGGGAAGGGAAGAAAGGCTTCTCATGGTATAAGAAGATGAAGATACCCTCTTTACAGAACCCATGCTCGCCTGTGTATAGAAATTGAAATAATCTAGATTAAATTCTCTTATGCTGTATAAATGGAGACTGAGAATGAGTCATTGCTCCCAAACACAAGAACAGGTGAGCTGAAATCAAGAGAATGATTATATGTTACGGACCTTCTGATCTCAAGGTATTATTATTAATTATATTAATTTATATGAACTGATAGCCTTCAACTTATGTATTATTTCAAATAAACAACACATATTAGATTACACCGTCATTCAAATATTTATCATGCATCTACTATGTGTTAAGCTGTGTTAAGTGTTAGAGATCAAAGATTAATAAGATTTACCACCACACTCAAGTATTCTGTAATTCAAGTATTCAAGTATTCTGTAATTTATGTCAAGTATTCTGACATAAGATACCGAATATTTGACAAAGGAATGTTTAATATACTAAAGGAATTCAACTAATGAAGAAAGTTATCAGAATTTTGTTTCGATTTGAATAACTGTTTAAAAGCAAACGATACTCTTACCAATTGGCAGAGGAGGATAAAATATTTTCCATTTATTCTCAACTAAACTGGTAAAATTCCAATAAAATAAGTGTGGATGTGGATTCCATTTTTAAATCAGTGGGACAGTTGGAATAGAGGGTCGCTCACACGAAGCCGGCCTAGGCTGCAGCTTCATTTTACTGCTGTCATTACTGTCCCCCCATCTAAGAATATTTTTATAACAAAATTTTACCTATGTTTTCAAAGAATTTTAGATCTCAGGACTGAGCTATTTTATTGTAAATAAAAGTGATTAAGGGAAAAAATGGTATAAAGTAATGAAGATTTAAAAAATAAATTTATATAACAGTGCTTATGAGCTAGAATCTCCATTATACTTTACCCATCTAATTAGTTATATTAATATAATTTTTTTAAAGCCTTTAGAAATTTATCCAATAAAGCCTGATGTTGGTTTGAGAATTTTCGTAGTCAAACAGCAAGTAAGTAGCGAATGAGCTCACACTAATGTATGCCCTTTCCTTTAATAAAAATTATACTCTTTCATTATCCTACTAACAAATGACTCCATAGGGAGAGTTTCTTCCTACTACATACAATGAAGTCACTCTGGTAGGCACTCAACTATTTTAAATGTTTAATGAGTTCATAACCAGTCTGGGCACTTTTCAAAACATGGAGCCTCTGAGCGCACGAGTGGACTCCTTATTTATCAGATTTGGCCGTTTTAAAATCAGAAAACCCTAGGGATGTAAGTCTTTTAAGTAGCAAATAAACAGATAAGCTTTTTCAGAGTATAGAAAGTTCCATGGCACAGAAACGAGTTCCAAGGTAGCAGCTTCTTCACGGATGGAAAGAAAAAAAAAAGAGGAAGAGACGGATGAGAAAATGATAAGCTGTTTCCATGGCAGCAATGGCAGCGCCAAAACACAGTCTTTAGGCGTAGGTTTTTTTTTATTTTTATTTTTGTTCATCAACAGATATACTCAGTGCCAACCAAAATCAGATACTGGGGATTACGACTAAAATCCTGGACAGAGACCAGCTACGCTGGAGAAGAGCGTGGTTGACAGGAGCCAAAGGGTCAGGGTCGCAGACAAAGCCCACCCCCGGCTGCGTGCCGGCAGCGAGGACACCACTGCCCCCTCGTGGCGCTATGTCAGTCTTACCGGCGCCGCTATTTATGAATTAACTGGAGAACATTTGTCTCTCCAGCTAGAACGCAAGCTCCTTGAGAGGAGGGACCTGCTCCGCATCTCAGTGGCTGCTGCACATAAAATCTGTACTTCATATATATTTGTTGAATGAAATGGATGGATAATTGAGAATGCCTGACTGAATTTCAATCCTACGTTGAGATGGAAATAGGAAAATGCCAGGAAAGGAACATCGACTATAAAATGTGAGTAATAAGCCATAAAGGTTGCCAACTGTATGCTCCACCTGACAGTCTTATTTCGTTGAGAATATCCTTTTCTAAGATTCTAGAAGAGTCACCACTGACAGGGCTGGGAAACACAAATATATCCACAAGGAAGAGACAGTTTTTTGTTTTGTTTTGTTTTGGTCTTAATATAAGTACCACTTACCTTTTTATTTATGCCTAGAAGTTCTCATTTCATGATATTAGAAAATGTTTCCAATGGAAATGCCCCTGGTTGTAACATAATGACTAAAATTACATCAAGATGTCAAAATAAACAGTATCAGAAGCTTTTCTAAAAAAAAAAAAAATCAATTTTAATATAAGAGATGAGAACGTAAGGATGTGTGCTCTTATAACAAGAAAAGGCAGGAGAAAGAGAAATCAAATATATATATTTGAACTTTGTTCAAGTAAGTTTGGAGCTGCAGACTGCAGTTTTATTGTGTTTAAGTCTAATTCGGAAATGAGCGTTTACCCTGAGTAGGGCTCGGTGCGTCACAGGGATGAAGCATGATGTCTACCAGGAGGCGCTCGCAGGGTAACTTCTGGGCTACGATAATTCAGAAGGAGTGAGGATGTCACGGACTTCAAGTTTCCCACACCTAGGGGCTCTAATACTCCTGTAAGTTGAGGGGCAGGGGGTAGAACACAGAGATGGAAGGAAGTAGTAGAATTGGGGAACATGGGGGATACATTCCCGCACGGGGGCAAACTCCTTAACCTGTCCCACATCAGTGGTGAACCTTAGAGAGGCTACAGTATTCTCATAATTTAGAAAGAAATTAGGCAAAGAAAATTGGAAAAAAAAAAAAAAAGAGCACTATGGGCTAAGTTGATTCTGAATCCCAGTTATAATTCCCACATGGTAAATATTCCAGAAGTCCAAGGATTCCAGAATCCTGACAACCTAAAATGGGGCCATTTCATGAGCTCATCATTTCTCAGTAGTTACTAAAAAATGAGAAACAAAAAAAAGTTTCTCTCAGTTAATAGAGAACTACAAACTAATAATATATGGCTGATTTTAAAATTAACTGGCTGTCTGTCTTATCAACTCGCCAAACTGTCTGTCATACCTTTCTAACCTTAAAGAGAATAGCATTTATTAGAAAAAAAATTAAATAGGCTTAGTAAAAATACCTTGTGTATTTTTTAAGGAAATGCCTTTCACAAAGGGATTAGATTTTGGATGCTAATATTTCATTTGTAAAAACAGGTAAAGTTACGCCAACAAATTAAATTAACATAGATGAAATGGACAAACCCAAGAAACCCCAAACTACTGGAACTCATTCAAGAAGACATATAAAACCAAAGAGACCTGTAACAAGTAAAGATATTGAATTAATAGTTTTAAAACTTCCAACAAAGAGAAGTCCAGGCCCAGAGGGATTCACTGGTATATTCTACCAATCGATTTTCAACAAGGGTACCAAGACGATTTGACACAAAAAGATCGATCTCAACGAATGCCGCTAGGACAACTGGATTTATGGAAGAATGATGTTGAACCCCTATTTCACGCTATTAAGTTAAATGGCCCAGAGGCCTACATGCAAGGGATACAACTGTAAAAGTCTTAGAAGAAAATTTAGGAGTAAATCTTTATGACCTTGGAAATGGGGATGGTTTCTTAGATATGACCCCAAAAGCAGAAGCAAATAAAGAAAATACAGATACATCGAACTTAAACTTGTGTGTTTCAAGAACACTATTAATAATGTGAAAAGATAGCCCACCAACTGGAAGGAAGTGTTTGCAAATCACATATCCCATAAGGAATTTATATACAGAATATATAAAGAACTCTTTCAACTAACTCAGTAAGACAAATACCCCACTTTAAAAAGCAGACAAAGGACCTGAATAGACATTTCTCCAAAGAATACATAAGAATGGACAATAAGCATATGAAAAGATACTCAAGATCATTCATTAGAGAAATGCAAATCAAAACCACAAGATGTCACTTCTCACTAGGATGGCTACAATTGAAAGCAAACAAACGATAACCTGGCAAGAAGTGGATAAACTGTAACCCTCATTCCTTGCTGGCGGGAATGTAAATTGGCGTAGACCCTTGACGCACATACGTCCACATGAAATCCTGTACACAGCTGTTCATGACGGCACTATTTATAATAGCAGAAAGGTAAAAGTAACCCAAATGTGCATTAACTGATGTACTGAGAAACAACACGCAGAATATCCACACAGGGGAATATTACCTGGCAGTGAAAAGGATCAAAGGACTGATACAGGTAGCAAACTCGGGTGAGCCTTGAAACATTATGCTAAGTGGAAGGCGAAAATTACAAAAGACCATTTATTATATGTTTCCATTTACATGAAGTATCCCAAATAGGCAAATCCATAGAGACAGAACATGCATTAATGACAAGCGGAGATGACGGAAGGATGCAGTGGGCGGGGAATGAGGCGTGACCATGGGTGCCCGCAGGTTTTCTCAGAGGCGTGACCACGGGTGCCCGCAGGTTTTCTCCTCAAGGTGATGAAAGTGACCTAAAATTAGATGGTGTTGATGGTTCTGCAACTGTGAATGGACCCCAAACCACTGAACTGTAAACTTAAAAAAAGGAGTTTTACTATGAAAAATTTCAAACATATTCAACATTAGAATGTATGAGGACCCCTGTATCTCTCATCCAGATAAAACATATATGTCAATATTCCGACAATCTTATTGCATAGTAGATAACATTAAGAGATTGCCATTAACTTTGTTACGTATGTTCAGTATGATAAGGTATGATAAGATGCATACATATTTAATGTATATATTTATTATAATAATAATGAATTTACGTCTAGTGGAAAGAGCGCATTATCTTTTACATATTTCTTAGGCATTGTTACTATACTGTAATAAAAAGTAATAGTGGGTTGGTAGAAAGCAAAAGTAATAGGTGACCAATTGAAATTGATTTCTGGAAAAAATTTATATTTTATTTAAAAATATTTCTCTATTAACCAGCATTAGAAGGAAGTGCTCCAGAGCTTTTACAGACTCTGTCTCACAGCTTAAGGCCTAAACGTAGTGGCAGAAAATAGCGACAAGAATTAAAAGGAAGTCAGTCAGGTGATAGCATTACTGAGGACGTGACCGGCTCTGTCTACACTCCGCTTGTGTGTGCTCACACTGAACTAAATAGAGAGAAGCCAATTCTCTCTTTATTTTCTCATTTTATAGTCCAGCAATTTTTCTCTCCAGTCAATTCTAAATATAGAACATCCCCAAAGCTCTAGCTACACAATTATATAACTCAAGTATCCAAACGTCTCATTGATATATTCTGGGATATTATAACTCCTTAAGAGCTTCGGTAACTTTGCAATGATTTGAGGCAATGTTTGTGACACGGTGTGAAGCCAAACGCCAGAATAGGACAGGGACTGACATTCTTACCCAGAACAACAGAAATGCAAATGTGTTTTCCTTTGGAGCTCAAGGTTTGGAAAATGCTAGACCTTAAGATTCGCTATGAAACTTTATGATCCATAATGGACTTGTACAAAGTAAAAGCCATGATCTCAATCCTATTTGGCGATTCATACCACAGAGGTGTGGCCCCTTTCTGCTGTCTAGCTATTTACACTTAGTATTATAATACACAATTCTCAAGTAATTATGCAAGTTCACTTTGAATAGCCTCACTAGCTATTCTGGGATCTCTTGAAATATCATTCATAATATGTATCTTACTAGAAATAGCATCCTATTTGTTAAAGACTTCTTTATTTCCTTTGTTATATTTTCATTCTATATGCCACATTATTGCTATGCAATTATATACTTTTTTAAAAGTATATAAATATAGCATTAAAACAAATATAATATCATAATTAAAGGATAAATTCCAATCAAAATAAAATATATAATTTAATGCTATTTATATTATATAACTGTTCAGGACCAGACAGAAATGAGAAGAACAAGGGAAGCAGTTAGATGAAATTAACGCGGTTTACTAATAAAGCTCATGCTTCCCCATTCGGCTTGTGAAGGATTTGAAACTAGCATTAAAACAAATATAATATCATAATTAAAGGATAAATTCCAATCAAAATAAAATATATAATTTAATGCTATTTATATTATATAACTGTTCAGGACCAGACAGAAATGAGAAGAACAAGGGAAGCAGTTAGATGAAATTAACGCGGTTTACTAATAAAGCTCATGCTTCCCCATTCGGCTTGTGAAGGATTTGAAACAGTCAAGCTAAGAGTTATTATCAAGACCACGAGACTTACACAGAATGTCATTGAGCAGAATTGTTAAAGTGTAGAAAGTGTGACGGAGTCTAGGATCAGGGGTCCTACTTAGTGACTGAGCTGCTAGAAGTCCTTTGAGATGCTTATGAAACAACTGTTTAACTAAAGTGAACACTGGAAGGAAAGTTCCATGCACTCTGAACTCTCTGCAAGCATCCAGCGTCTTTCACGTTTTTAAAAGCACCCAGGTCCGTCAAGGGACTCACTGTGATTGAAAATAGAGAACCCAGGTATGTCTGAATCTTCTGCCTCCGCCACACTGCACACTGTGCTTTATTTAATTTTGTGAATTGGAGAAAAAAAAGGGCTACGCATTTAACTTGTCATCAGTTTAAGTAATAAATTTTGTTCTGTGATTATTATAAAATATAAGGAATAAACTTTTGGTGTGAATCAGTGTTTACAATTGATTGCATCCTCGTCGTGAGTCTGTCATTCTACTAACGTGGGCTTATTTTGGCCTTATACATATACATATGTTGGTCACGCTCCATTTTTTTGGAAGATATAGTTTTAGAAGCTCAATAAGCACATGCAGATTAAAAAAAAAACCAAAACTATAGTATTATCATCCTAGCTAACATTGTATCCTTTAATAACCCCTATTCTGATTTTTTAAAGCGATATATACATATGCAAATTATGCAGAAAGCTACCTCACAGTTTCTAAAACCACTGGCCTTTCGAACATTTTTCCTGGTCTGCTTTTTTAAAAAAATAAATAAACCCAAGAATGCTGATGAAGTGGAAAATGAGCCTACGGGAGATACTTTATAAGAAAGCACAAGTTGATGAAAGGTATAAACTGCTCGCGTAGGAACACCGTAGAAAAGTCCTTGGTTTCACTCAAGTTTGTCTCATGCTCGGCTCCCAGGGACGAACGCCGTCAGAGGGACTGGGACCTCCATAGGCTCTTCATGGTCTGAACCAAAAGCTTTGCAGTTCCGCGTTTCAGCTAATTCTGCCGCTTCTAATTCGAGCTGGACTTAAACTCTTATCTATGAACAGCAGGCCTACAGATAGGGCCTATCACAGTGGCTCTGCTGCCCAGGGAACGCTCACCTCTGCGACCGGAGTGAGATTAAGTCCCTCCAGACAGCCTAAGCAAATGGCCCATAACTTGTCCCTGTCACTCCCTCTAATGCCTTTGTGCCGTAAAAGAGGCTAACCAAGGTGTAAATATCTTCAAGTTACTAGCTGTGCTCCCTCTCCCTGGCTTTTTTGGCGATCCCAGCATCATCCTGCTTATGCAGAACAAGAAAGTCAGAGGCAGCAGTCCTGAAATTTCTTCGCAAGGATTTAGGACTCCATTGGCGGATGTCTGTCTATTACCGATTCCATAGGAAAGCACATTTCTCTTCTCTTCAACATCTTTCAGTTAAGGTCCTTCCGCCTCACCCTGTGTACCCAGCTCTGTCTCTAAGAAAGACACCACGGTTAGAATGGCACAGATCAGGTCATATAATTTAGCTAATTATCTTGGATCGAATAGATTTCACTTCAAGAACAGGTGTACCTGAATATAAAAGGATGTAGACATCTGTATGTGTTAGCCGTACTCTCCTGAACATTTATTTAAAATAATCAGAATGGAAGAGCAAAGGAATATGATTATTACATAAATGTTGCTTGAGAAACGCTTCAGGAATCGGTTTCAAATCCCTGTAATTGTTAACGATTTGGCTACGCATCCACATTGCTCACTGGGCCTGGTTTCCTGGAGGGCGGAGACAGAGCCGAGATTTCTGCTCTTCCTCCTGCTCCCCGCCTAGCACTGAACTCACCAGAGCTCTTACTAGATGGCGAGTGAGTGAAGGGATGAGAGAGGAATACATTAATCGAACCGGGAACTCGAGCTACTGGGCTCCGTGCAGAACCAATCAGAAGACGAGCCTGACATGGGAATGCAGGATGCGGCCGAGACGGGAACAGAAGACTCGCCAGCACTGGAGACTTATTCCAAAGGTCAGATCGAGCAGGACGTCAAGGCTCCGGGAGACACAGACAGCGACAGGGCAGAGCGACGTGCTGAAGCGGGAAACCGTGGAGCAGCCCAGGGTCGCTCTGCGAGTCGGCCGTAGAAGGGAGGTCAGGGCAGTCACTCGGGATTGAAGGGACATTGACAGACACCCAAAGGCTGGGGATAAAAAGGCGTTAACTCTAAGGTGCCTCACGGTGTTTTAGATAGCGGCCATTGTTACGAGCATCTTATCTCCTCTACGAGGATCTGGGAGAGAAGCACCCTGAACTCAGAGGCCTTTGCAGATAGTGCATTTTCCAAATGATGTGGGGGATGCACGCGGACGCCACGCGACATCCGAACTGTGTAGCCCTCCTGGTAACTAACGTTCTTTTAATTTCCATTATTACTTTTAAACTCACTTTTTTAAAAACTGTAGTAAAATTTAACTTACTTTTTACGACATACTTTACCCACCATTGAAACCATTCCTAAAATAAATTTTGGAAGTTTTAATCTTTTAAATGGATTTAGTTTTCTGTTGTAAGTATTATCTTGTATAAGTCCAGATTTTTATTTATGAATATATGTGTGTGTTCAATCAAATGTATTTACTGGGAAATTCATGAACCAGGCATATTTTTAGGCATTTGTGGAGCTTTCTTTCTAGAGAAGGGTGAGTGAGATGGAAGGTGGTCATGGTGACATGTTTGATTGTCTGGTGATATCTAACAATAGAAAAATTAGACAGATAGGAAGATGATAGATAGATAGATAGATAGATAGATAGATAGATAGATAGATAGATGGCCCTGAACTCGGAGGCCTTTGCAGATAGCGCATTTAGTAATTTCCCTGTAACTTACTTAAATTTCATATACAACAGGTTAAACCCTTTGTGTTGAAAGCCAACTTTTTGACAGAAACATGCTCCCTCTGGAGACAGAGTCCGTCAGGACCAAGGAATATGTAGCACCGATAACCCTTAGCACTTCTAATGTCTTTAATTGTGGTTAAAGCAGGAAATAAGATGTTGTATTCAAATGTTTAATTGAAGTATAACATATTTTTTATCTCCTTCAAACTTAAAGTTGCAAACACAGTACAAAGAACTATTTTTTGAGAGTAAATTGCTCTGTGGTGCCCTATCATACCTGAAAACGGTGTGGATTTTCTACAAACAAGACATTCTCCTACCTAATCACAATCCATTCATCCAAATCAGAAATTAACACTGAAACATCCTAATCATTTAATCTTCAGGCCCCATTTAATCTGTCACAATTGTGTCCTTTATATGAAAAGAAACCAGGTAAGAATCGTGCATTGCATTTAGTGTGTCCCTTTAGAAACTTAGTCTGGAATAGTTCCCCAGTTTTTCCATGACTATTACAACCCTGACATTTTTGAATATCATAGGACAGTCACTTTACAGAATATCTGCAATTTGGATTCATCTGCTCTTTCTTCATGATTCTGGTTAGGTATCTT
>NW_006438073.1:6204815-6206352 GCF_000325575.1 Pteropus alecto
ATGATAGATAGATAGATAGATAGATAGATAGATAGATAGATAGATAGATGATAGATGATAGATAGACAGACAGACAGACAAACACTAAAGAAAAACAAAGCAGATCAAAGATGACTAGGGCGGGACTGGGGGAGCGTGCCATTTTACATAGGGTCAACGGGGAAAGCCTCTTTGCTAAGGTGGCTTTAAAATGACAAGTGAATTATACTTCTATATTAATTTAACTTTTCTAGAATTAGGTCTGGTCAAGAGCATATTTTAAGAGCAGTGGGTCCTGGCCACAAACATATCCTTTCAGAGATAAATTAGTCCTCACGACCCATTCACGTCGAGGACTTTCCTTAAAAATCAACAAGATGAGATTTGTAAAGTCCTGGCTTTTCTTCTTCATTGTCCTTGGCGGGGAAGGCCCTGGACATAAATGGAGGATTGTAGATGATTTGTATGATCCTGTCAACCTTGAACTTGGTATGCAGAACATCATACATTTTTAGAAGTTATTTTATTTAAGAAAGCATTTAACACTGAAAACTCTTAACGTTTATGTGGAGATGTGAATTATTTTATTGTAATTTAAATTTCAAGAGTTACCATCTTATGAGCTAATTGTTTAAAAAATAATGTAATACATTTCAGTAATTTTGTTCTAGTTGATTAACTCACGTTTCTGTGCATTTTTAACGCCTGCCTTCAGTATCTGTATTTACTTACTTTGCATTTTTTTCAAAGGCTCTTGTAAAGTTGAAGGTAATATCGATGCAAGTTAAATGTCTAGGAAAAATTCTGATACGGAACAGTGTGCTGTGAGGAACGTGGGCTCTCGGACTGGACAGATGTGGGTCTTGTGCCACCTCCAAGCTTTGAGACCTTGGACTTCAGCCCACACTTTCCAGTGGATCGCTTCTGGCCACCGGCAGTCATGCAAAACCACTCACTGCAGTTATGAGTTCTGTTTTGAAAATTATTTCTAGTGACTTGGACATCTTCAGGGGACCCAAGATATATCAAAAAAATATGGGCTTTGGTCTGCATGACCCGTTTTGTTAAATTAGTAATTTCCCTGTAACTTACTTAAATTTCATATACAACAGGTTAAACCCTTTGTGTTGAAAGCCAACTTTTTGACAGAAACATGCTCCCTCTGGAGACAGAGTCCGTCAGGACCAAGGAATATGTAGCACCGATAACCCTTAGCACTTCTAATGTCTTTAATTGTGGTTAAAGCAGGAAATAAGATGTTGTATTCAAATGTTTAATTGAAGTATAACATATTTTTTATCTCCTTCAAACTTAAAGTTGCAAACACAGTACAAAGAACAATTTTTTGAGAGTAAATTGCTCTGTGGTGCCCTATCATACCTGAAAACGGTGTGGATTTTCTACAAACAAGACATTCTCCTACCTAATCACAATCCATTCATCCAAATCAGAAATTAACACTGAAACATCCTAATCATTTAATCTTCAGGCCCCATTTAATCTGTCACAATTGTGTCCTTTATATGAAAAGAAACCAGGTAAGCATCGTGCATTGCAT